>NC_080024.1:54255075-54558106 GCF_030020395.1 Manis pentadactyla
AAATTCTTGGAAACTCTTCCAAATCTTTAAATATAAAAGCTAAATTTACTGTCTCTAATGAGCAAAATCAATATTTTCAACTCTTAGATGGAAATTTTTCTCATAGTAGGGTGTTCTCCAGCAGTTGAGCTTGAGACATTTTAATGGTGTATGAGCTATATGTTAAAAATCACTAAACTGTAATTGATTTCATGAGAACACAAATGGGTTAGGCTGTAAATTCAAAAATCCAGTCAGGGTTCACCTTTTAAATCATAGAAAATTACTCCTTTTCCTATTCTTAAGGAAAAATTATAATGTCAATATTTTGAACTTATGAGCCATGAACAATCACTCACCTCATGAAGCATCCATTATGCACAATTAGTGGTGGTGAAATAGGTAGAAAAAAGTAATTAAAATCAATAAAAATGATTTTATACTTTTATATGATTATTTATACTGGGTACACTGAAAATCCTCTTCATAGAGAGACAACATGGCCTCTGCATTCTCATTCTGATGGAATCTTTCTTTAACTTACTAGCACTGGCTCACTGAACTGGAAATTTTAGCAATGGTCTTTGCTGCTGCCGTCCATGATTATGAACATACAGGAACCACAAACAACTTTCATATTCAAACAAGGTAGGTTTGATAAAGTATTAACTTCTCTAAGTTAAAGCTTGAGATATATTTTTCAATACATTATTTATTTTTAGGGGGACTTAAAAATAATGATGAAAATATCTACTAAGAAGAATAGGTTTAATGACTTTTAGCAAAATTCCTTAAGCTAAAACACTCAAATCAGTCAACTATTATTTATGAAGTATCTTACATATACATACCTGTGTGAAATAATCTCTTTCTACCCAAAACTACACTCTGAACTATCGTAAAAGCCAGACATTGACACCCTACAACAAATCTTGCAACATATTGTTTAAGGCATATGTTTGGTGTCATTATGTATTTTGAAGTAATGCAATTGTGCTTCTGAGAAAAAATAAAAACAAAACCTAAGAAATCTTATTTCCAGTGTAGCACAAGTGCTAAATTTAAAATAATCGGAAAATGAGATATTTTTAATAATGTTGATAATGGCAGTTATTAGAATCAAAATATCAGAGTAGAATTATACAAGTCTGCTAGTGCTACTATCACAAAATACTACCGTTTGGGTGGTTTAAATGACAGAGATTCTCTCATAGTTCTGGAGACTAGAAGTCCAAGACCGAAGTGTCAGTAGGTTTGGGTTCTGCTGAAGCCTCTCTCCTTGGCTTGCAGATGGCTGCCCTCTATGTCATCACCTGGCCCTTTTCTCTGTGTGTGACCCCTGGTGTCTGCAGTAATGTTGCATTAGGTACCCACCCTTAGGACCTCATTGAGCCTTAATTGCTTCTTTAAGGCCTTATCTTCAAATCCTGTACATTATAAGGTTCTAAGGGTGAGAACTTAGACATATGAATTTGGGGGGACACAATTCAGTCCATAATAGAAAGGTGCTCTAAGCATTTTTTTTCAGTTGCACAGAGATCTCAATCCCTGGAAGACAGAATTTGGTCTAGGACCCATCATGATCCAACTCCCTTTATATACTTAGGATCCTGAAATTTCTGTAAGTCTTTCACTCATCAGAGATGCTTAAGATGAGAATTAAGTTGAGAGACTGATGTCTCTCTGAAACTACTATGCAACTCTCTACTCTTTTTGAAGGAAAACTAAACTGAGTTGTTACTTATTAGTTCATTTGTTGTAATTAATGGACTTTATTTCTTGGAGCAGTTTTAGGTTTACAAAAAAATGGAACAGAAAATACAGAGTTCCCATATACTCCTTCCCCCACACACTCAGTTTCCCCTCTTGTTAACATCTTGCATCGGTGTGGTACATTTATCAAAACTGAACCAATACTGATACATTTACTTAAGTCCACATATACACTAAGGTTTACTCTGTGTTGTACATTCTGTGGGTTTGAAAAATGTATAGTGACATATACCCACTATTATAATATCATACAGAATATTTTCACTGCCCTAGAAATCCTTTGTGTTCTCCCTGTTCATCCTTCCCACCCCCTTAACCCCTAACAGTCAATGATGGTTTTGTTGTCTCCATAGTTTTGCCTTTTCCAGAGTGTGATATAGTTGAAATCATATTCAATAAGAGGCCTTTTCAGACTGGCTTCTTTCACTTAGCAATATGCATTTAAGCTCCCTCTATGTCTTTTCATGGCTTGATAGGTCATTTGTCTTCACTGGCAAATAATATTTAATTGTGTGGATGTACCTTTGCTTCCTCGTTCACCTATTGAAGGGTATCTTGATTACTTCTAAATTTTGGCACTGAATAAAGCTGCTATAATACCAACATTTCTGACAACTGATTCTCTATCTACAGGAAATTATTTTTTCATTGTGGGGAGCATAGAAACATTTTATTAAACTATTAGATTCCAATTATTTTTGGAGCCTTGAGTGAGTAAAGTGACTGAGACCTACATTATGGGTCATCTGGCCAAAGCCTCACAATCTAAGAGAAAAAAAAAAGATTTCAAGAGATGAAAAGACCTATCTATCTGCACATAGTCAGCTGATGGTAGTGGTAAGACTGAGAATCTGAGAAGAGGGACACTCTCAATCCAGTCTATTTATATAACCGTGCTCTCATGGCCAGAGACAGGTGCATGATAGTTCCAATCTTTTATTTCCTGAAATGGGATAGGCTTAGAAGTCATGGCTCCTTGAGGGAGAGAGAGGAATTGTCAAAAGTCAAATAAGGAAATATTGGGGAAGACATTCTTTCTATCCCCAAAGTCTCTCAGATTGGCAGAACATGAAAGGACAAGGCAGACCTCGAAGTCTGATTTAGTGGCAAGGAATGTTTTAACCTACATATTTGCAGAGTATAGGGAGTTGTTTTTATTTGTGTTAAACCTCAAAGGAAGGACAGACTGTGCAGATCATTTTTGCTTGTCAAAGGCTCATCTACACCCACCAAATCTGTAATGAGTGGAAATTTAACTAAAGATATCTCATTTCTGAGCTGGGCCCTGTAGGGGACAATAGTTTTGGGGACTGCAGAAGTGATCTGTTACCAGTGACTACTTCCTGCTTTTCCTACTTTGAAAAGTGAAGGCAATGAATGGACTGGCGCCTCCAGCAGCAGTGTTAGAGCGTCACTCGCGGCTTTCTCCTTCGACCATTCACGTACAAGCGGATGAAGAATCCTAATGTGATCATACTTTGGCCTGCAGAGAAGAAGAAGATGGAAAAAAAAGGAAGAGGAGGAAGAAGAGAATGAGGGGAGGAAAAGTGTAGTGTAGGAGGAGGAGGAAGAAGAATCATTTTTTAAAATTTTATTTAGAAATTCTGTTTATAAAAGGGGGAAAAGGCCTAGTATTCTACTTATTTCCTTATATATTATCTACCAACATCAATTATGTAACAGATTAATTCTTCAACTTAGAAATTATATGAACAAAAATGTTGTAATAAACCACAAATGCAACAATATAATGTACTTTTTAAAATTCTATTGCTTCCGTATTTTGTCCAAGGAGAAATAAGGTCTTATATCACTGATATCAATAATTTGATTGTATTTTATATTATTCATGGTTGCTTGAATTTAAAATTCTTTTTAATATGGAAACCTATTTACTGGATAATGCAAAATGAATGAAAAATAATTTAGAACATAATGCAAGGCTAGATTTGAGTTCAATGTGGACATTATAATTCATGAAGTCCTTGAAAGTGTAAATAATGGAAATAATTTCTTCTTTGTGAAAAGAAAATGCAAGCTACATGTTATCATGGATACTGAATGTTGCTTAGAGTCGTGTTCTATTCTTAGCAGTCAAAGATCATCTCAAAAAATAAGACCAGGCTATATTCTCAGTATCTGGTTGGATTAATGAGACAAAACCATACATACTTTGTTACCATTAAATCTGGTTCAAAAATGCATCTTTACTTGTTGCTGAGTGGAGCAGACAGTGATACTTGGAGCCAAATTATGTGCTAATACTGGGCAAAGCTGTTATGGCAAGATTTGAGGCCATATGATAAAATAATACGTGATTTGCAAATCACAGTTTTTCCCATGATCTGAGTGAACTTTGGGAGATACTTGAGCAAGATGTATTTTATTCTCTAAAGCAAGGATTGCATATGTGCTTTCTAGTTAAATTTTCTGTGTATTGAGCTATGATTATTGGCTGAGGAATTTTCAGGCCATTGTTGAGTATATCAAAAGAAAATCTATTTGGAGATATGTGCTATTAGCTAACTACATTTGTTTTCCAGTTTTATGATACTGGTAGAAACAAAAGAGGAAGTAATTATTCTGCTGCCTGATTGGCCATTTACCATAATAACAACAATAAAGTTTGATTTAGCTGGCAGATTATTAGGTACAGATTTCATATAGGTTGCTTGCAAGAGAAGCCAGGTTTCTTTACTTTTTTCTTTTGTTTGTTGTTGCTTTACTCTTTGGTAAATAAAAAGTGGTAAGTTCAGTGCTAGGTTATAACCTGGACTCCACCCACTGAAAAGTCTACAACTGTAAGTCTTAGTAAACAGTTTTCATGCTGATAGAGTATATCTTTACCAGGAGGAAGGAAAAGTGATAGGAGCCTGAGTATTGGGGGAAATAGAAGAAAAGTTGTACAGGTTTCAGCTTGATTTTTCCTTTTGCTATTTTTGCTGCCTACCTCCAACTTGCCAACTTACATGGATGGGTTCACCATTTTGATACATTGAACACAGTGGCTGTGCTTCCATTCCATGCTTGCAAAATGAGCTGGCAAGTTTAAAGGATAGAGGAAGAAGAATCAAGGGCTACATTATACAAATCGGGGAACACTTGAGGTATTGCAAACTTCATGCTCGAATATCAAGTTCAACAACGCAACCTGGAATATTTATTTGATGATCAAATGATATGAAAATAAAGACAAGGGAAAAATAAAAACCTTCCCTTGATGAATTCATCATTTAAAAATATAATGTCCACTTTAAATTTTGTTAAAAATATTTTCCCAGTTTAATAATAGACTAATAATACTCAAATTGAATTACAATATTATAAAGGAGAAAAAAACTATTAAAAAGGAGGAAATAAACCAAATGATTTTCATCATCCCCTCTGCCCTCTACCCAAAGTAATTTTAGTCCAAGGAAATAGGGGTGGTATTCAACTCTTTGGGATGGGTACAGAGGGATTGATTCATTCACTAATTGAGTGAGGATATTAGATAATTTTTTTAAATCATTGGTGTATCTAGATTGGTCACAGGTATCTGGATTACAAAGTGAAAGAAAAGACATAATTACATTTAAACTATGTTAATTAAAGGGAAACTAAGTACCACAACCAAGTGAGGTTTATCCCCACATTCAACATTCAAAAATCAATTGAGGTAATCCATCATACCAACAGGCTAAGAAAAAAAACACACATGCTTATGTAAAGATGCAGGATGACATCTGACAAAATCCAACACTCATTCATGATAAAAATATTCAGTAAATTAGGAATAGAGAAGAACGTCCTCAACTGGAAAAAGAAAACATCACACTTAACAGTGAGAAACTTGGAATTTTCCACTAAGATCAGGAATAAGGCAAAGATGTCCCCGTCACTACTGCTTTCTTAACATCACAGTGCAAGTTCTAACTAATGCAATGAGACTCTTGAGAAGGAAACAAATGGTATAGAGACATGGAAGAAAGACATAAAACTGCCTGTCTGCAGATGATATGATAGTCTATGTAGAAAATCAGAAAGGACTGACCAAAAACTTCTAGAACTAATAAGCAATCATAGAAAATTTGCAGTATATGAGGTTAATACACAAATCAGTCACTTTCTTATATATCAGCAATGAACAAGTTGAATTCGAAATTAAAATCACAGTATCATTAACATTAAGAACAAAAATGAAATAAGTATAAATCTAAAAAAATATATGTAAATTATATGAGGAAAACTACAAAACTCTGATGAGGGAATTCAAAGAACTAAATAGATATTCAATGTCCATGGATAGGAATATTCAATATTGTCAAGATGTCCATTTTTCTCAATGTAAACCCAGAAAGCCCAGAAGAGCCAACACATTATTAAAAGAGAAAAACAAAGTTGGAGAATTGACAGGACTTATTATAAAGCTAGTAATCAAGACAGTGTGGTACTGGCAACGGAATAGATAAGTGGAGAAGAAGAGAGAGCCCCAAAATAGATTCACATAAATATAATCAACTAATCTTTGATAAAGGAAGAGGCAATGTAATGGAGCAAAGATAGTCTCTTTAACAAGTGGTGCTGGAACTAGTGGACATCACATGCAAGAAAGTGAATCTAGACAAACACTCTATATTCTTCACAAAAACTAAGTTAAAATGGATGATAGACCTAAATGTAAAATGCAAAACTATAAAACTCCTAGAAGATAATATAGGAGAAAACCTAGATGATCTTAGGTGGGGCAGTGATTTGAGATACAATATTAAAGGTACAATTCATGAAAGAAATAACCTGGACTTCATTAAAATTAAAAACTTATGCTCTGTGAAAGAGAATATCAAAAGAATTAGAAGACCAGCCACACAGTAGGAGAAGATATTTGCGAAAGATACATCTGATAAAGGACTGTTGTGTAAAATATACAAAGATCTCTTAAACTCAACAATAAGAAAACAAGCAACCTGATTTAAAAATGTGCCTTAACAACACTTCACCAAGATATAAGAGGAAATTATCATATGAAAAGATGCTCCACTTACACTGCATCAGGGAAATGCAAATTAAAACAACAAGATATCACTATATATCTATTACAGTGGCCCAAATCTGAAATACTGGCAATACCAAGTGCTGATGAGGATGTGGAGCAATAGAAACTGTCATGCATCATGGCTAGAAATGTAAAATAGTACAGCCACTTTAAAAAATAGTTTGGTGGTTTCTTAAAAAACTAAATACACTCTTACCATATGTTTCAGCAATCATACTCCTTGATATCTACCCAAAGAAGTAGAACACATATTCACACAAAAACCTGCACATGATGTTTATAGCAGGTTTATTGATAATGGCCCAAATTTGGAAGCGACCAAGAAGTCCTTCAGTAGGTAAATGGTTAAATAAACTTTGATACATCCAGAGAATGAAATATTCTTCAGTGCTCCAAAGCATTGAGCTATCAAGCCATGAAAAGACATGGAGGCAACATAACATGCATATTACTTAGTGCAAGAAGCCAGTCTGAAAAGGCTTCATTCTGGAAAAGGCATAACTATGGAGGAAACAAAAGGACCAATGGCTGCTGGGGGCTAAGGGAGTGGGAGGGATGAATAGACAGAATACACAGGATTTCTAGGACAGTGAAAATGCTCTGTATGATACTATAATGGTGGATGCATGTTATACACTTGTCCAAACCCACAGAATATACAACACTAAGAGTAAACCCCAATGTGAACTATGAACTTTGAGTGGTAATGATGTAAAAAGGTAGGTTCATCAATTGTAATAAATATACCACTCTGGTGGGGAATTTTGATAGATGGGGGAGGTTATGCATGTGTGGGGCTGGGGAGTATATGGCAAGTCCTACCTTCTGCTCAATTTTGCTGTGACCATAAAACTACTTAAAAAAAATAGTATACTTTTTAAAATTATCACAGAAAAAGGAAACTAAGTCCTTTCATTAGTTTAAGTGTACAATTATAGAATTTTTATTGATGAGGTGTCTTGTGACTTGAGGATTTTTTATTAGGCACTCATGAAGTCTAAAGAAATCTTGTACTGGTATTTTGTTTTTAATTCTTAGGTCAGATGTTGCCATTTTGTATAATGATCGCTCTGTCCTTGAGAATCACCATGTCAGTGCAGCTTATCGACTTATGCAAGAAGAAGAAATGAATGTCTTGATAAATTTATCCAAAGATGACTGGAGGTGAGTTTCAGAGGAAACCTAATGGAAATTTAATTTCAGGGAAAAGTTAAGTTATGTGATTTATAAGTGAAGGAAACAGATGAAAGTCAATGCCTATCTCATACTACAAACTCAGAATTCTCGTTGACTGGATGACTCGGAGGGATTAGTACCTAGAAGACTTTGTTTAATAGCCAGGCTCTGTTAGTTGGAGGTGAACTATTTTTGAGGCCTGTTGAACATCAATATGCGTAAGAGCCTATCCGTAAGACAGCACCCCACACAAGTACTTGAAGATAGCTAATTACAGGCTCTCTGGAATGGAACTGCTCAGTTGTACAGGTGTGTGGTCCTACATAAATTCAAAATTCATGTCGTACTGATTCCTGATATATTACTTTCCTACATGTGGAGCTCAGCATTTTAAAAAAGGAAAGAATTAACTATTTGGAGCAAAAAGCTTTACAAAAATACTAAGATGACCCAGGTGCAGAGGGAAATTGTACACATTTCTCCAAGGCATCTATTGGTCTACTTTAAAAAAGCCTTTATATCTTTAACAAAGATCTTGTTCAGTCATTTAGTGGAAAGGTTTTCATTCAAATACAAATATAAAAGGTTTTTTTTTCCATTTAAATCAAGTAAAAAGAAAATGTCCAAAGGAAAAAAGTGACATGGTTAAATAAATAAATAGGTAATTCAGGGTTTAAAATAAGCTCTAACTCCCCATGATTATTTTGAAATATTTGAGCTCTCCAGTAGGTAGGGGGAAGGAGGCACTTTATTTTGAGAACCCAGTTCCGGCCTTTCATTTTATTCTGCAGTAAACAATATCCCAGTTGGGTTTCCAGCCTAGGAAGGCCAAGATCTAATTGTACAAGTATTTTAAACCTACCACCGCCAGGCTATATGGAGAGGGCAAAAGTAGAAGTAGAGAGACAACTCTGTAGGTATTTCCTAAGGTCCAAGAGATTTTTTATTTTTATCTAGAGTACTAATATATTTCCTCAGATTCAACCGTGCTTCCAAAAAGCTACAAGAGATCTATTTGCTAGCATAAACTTGATAACATTTTAGCACAAATTAAAACATGGATGAGTTGAGATTCTCTGCTTAAGCTTTTAGTCCAAGTGTCAACTTTGGGAGCAGCTGAATCTTATCCCTGCTATACTAGCAACCTGTGTGACTGGCAAACAACTCACTCTCCTCCAGTGGGAAATAATAATACCACTTCATATAAAACTACCTAGAACACTGCCTGGACTGAGTAAATACTGAATAAATAGTGGTGGTTTTATTAAAACAAATACTCCACTTGGAATCATTTTTCTTTAAAGTTGCTTAAGATCCTTTGAGATAGAAAAACAGTATTTAGGAATTATGAATGAGGGAGTGGTGTGTGTGTGTGTGTGGAGGGAACACATCAGTTCTTTAGGGGGAGAAGTTGAAGAGCATCACTCACCCATCACTCTCCTAGCAACTTCCTAAAGCTGCAAGAGTTAAAGGGTGAAATAATGTCAGACTCTTATGAGCTCCTTTATATTTAAAAAGGTAGCATCTTTTGTGTTCATATCTCTTAAGAAAAGTGAAATGTAATTAGTAGTATCTAAGGAAATGTTCTGCTTGAGCACAATAAAGGGCCAAATGAACCTTTCTCCTTTTGATGACTTCACAGGGATCTTCGGAATCTAGTGATTGAAATGGTTTTGTCTACAGACATGTCGGGTCACTTCCAGCAAATTAAAAATATAAGAAATAGTTTGCAGCAGCCTGAAGGGTAATTTATTTTCTTTTGTCATTCTAAAGTTCCATGAGCATGGACTCAGAAAAGACCCTAATTGGTTACTTTGTGCTGATAATTGAGCATGTCCTTGATTTGACAGGGTTGACAAAGCCAAAACCATGTCCTTGATTCTCCATGCCGCAGACATCAGCCACCCAGCCAAACCCTGGAGGCTGCACCACCGGTGGACCGTGGCCCTGATGGAGGAGTTCTTCCTACAGGTGCTCCTTTCACACTCTGTGCAAATATTTTTGAGAACAGTGACTGTGCATTTTGACATACACCTCTTCTGTACAGAATCCAGGGCTTGTGACTTACTGTTATCAACCAGCCACAACACATTCTTGGGACTTTAGGCAAAAATTATCAATCTTTCAGATCAATGTATTAAATCAACCTATGTAGTATAATACATATTCATAAGATAGTCAAATTTTGACTCTCAGATGCCACTCTCAAGAAAGAAATAAAATTAGTTATTATCTGCTATTAGAGGTAAAGTGCTAGGATAGAGAAAGTAAACAATTCCATCATAAAAGTGGGAAGGGGAAGATATGTAACACTTCTGCCTATATCTTGTTGGTTAGAATTTAGTCATATATGCATAGTTGCAGGGGAGGCTGAGAAGTACAGTTTTTAAATGGGTGAACATGTGCCTAATGAAAATTACTGTTATGTGAAAAAAAAGCATGAATATGGGGAATAGCCAGTGGTCTCTACCTCAAGTAAACATGTTTTTCCTCTACCCTTTTTTTCTGTTTCTACTCCCACCTGGGGTACTACAATACAATCGTGATGCCAGAGTTAGCCTTAGATCCCATAAGTTAAGGGTTCAGTCTTCCACAAGACTGGCTCCACTTCAGATGCCAGCCCCAACTGGGACCCCAGTACTTCTGACCACTGGACAAATTCAAGGGTTCCCATGACCCTTCTTGGGATTGAAAATTGCTAGAATGATTCAAAGAACTCAAGAAAGTGCTAAACATATATTACAGTTTTCTTAAGAATATAACTGAGGAACTGCCTAATGAAGATGTGCATAGAGCAAGGTCTGAAAGGGTCCCAGACACGGAGCTTCCAAGCTCTGTCCTCACAGAGTTAGGGTGTATTACCTTCCTGACACGTATCAGGGTGGTCGCCAACCAGGAAGCGTCACTGAGCTTTAGTGTCCAGAGTTTATATAGCAGTTTTAGTGCATAGGCTTGGCTAATTAAATCATTGGCCATGTGATTGGACTCAACCTGTGGCTCCTCTCCCCTCTAAGAGGTCAGGCTGGCCCAAAGTTCTAATCTTCTAATCATGTGGTTGATCTTTCTAGTGTCCAGCCCTGATCCTGAAGGTATCTAGGGGTCTACCAAGTGAGTCACACACAATAGTTAGCATAACAAAGTCTTCTCTCATTTAGTTCTGTATTTTCAGACTATTTGGTATGTTAGTATTCTTTATTTTTAATGTTTCCTCACTGATTTTATGCTTATTCTGAAGACATAAAGACTAAATATATTACTATATTTAGATAACTCTGGTTTCTGTCTCCCATTGTCAATGGATATGATATATGGTTTCACTTTGAAATAGCATTGCATAGTCCTAGAGAAAGTTACTGAATAACATCTTCTAATTCCAAGTATTTTCATACTAAAATTAGTTTCAAAAAAATTTTAATGCATTTTGTGCTTACAAAAAAAAAAAGCTAAATGTTAAAATCTGTCCAGTTCTATAGGCCAATTGCATTATGGGCAATCAAAAGTTATGATTTCATATACTCATCCCATTGCTAATCAGAAAATGGTAAATCTAAAGAGACCTTAGTGAGCTTTAAGAATAACCTTCTCATATTAGAGATGAAAAAAACAGAAACATGAAAAGATAAAATGACTTGGCTCAGGTTAAGCAGAGTTAAATGTTTTAAATTGAATGATCTTGACAACACAACATAAGAAAATGTGTGAGATGTAGCTAAAGCAATGCTTGAGGAAATTTTATAGCTTTAAAAGCTCATTATTAGAAAAAAACAAAAGCATTAATCAGTTATCTGTTTCCACCTAAATAAGCTAGGAGAAGTTAAGAAAATTAAAGCAAAATAAGTTGATACAAGGAGGTAATAAATATAAAAGCAGAAATCAGTGAAATAGAACAATGACAATAGCAAAAATTGTGGGTGCCTCTATGGGGTGGGATTCACTGCAAGAGGTTAAGAGTACTTCTTGGAGTGATGGAAATGTTTCATATCTTAATTGGGGTTAGTTACACAAATGTGTTTATAATTTATATGTAAGATTTGTACATAAGTTTTCCCTTGATTAAAAAAAACAATGTATCAAATAAAGGTGCTTCATGAATGATTTAAAGCTAAAAAAATTGCTATTAAAAAAGTTATCTAATAAATATCAGAAACTCTTGAAAACTACTATTAGATCTCCAAATAATGACTTGGGTTATCCCTTTTGTTGATTTGAAATCAAACAAAAAAACCTGACAGAATCATGAGAGTAATGAATTCAAAGAAATTGAGTCTAGATATTTTTTAACTTCACCACCTTATTCTTGAATTTTCTGTAAAGGTGACTAATATTAATAATGAAGCTCCCAGCAGGCAATGATTTTTGGTGTATGAATTTCATGGTAGAAGCAAATTGTTCCATAAGGCTCCTTAGCTCCTCTGTCATTCTCAGTGTCTGGGAAACAGTGACTCACATATCTGAATATTAGAGATTAAAATACACCCAACATGAAAGGTCAGGTCTTGGAATAGGTAGAGTGTCATGACCCTTGCCATGTTTTTGTGATCTGCAAGCATTTTTCAGATCACGTTACTTAGATAAAGGAGGTGTCAGGTGTTTGTTCTCTTTTGTTTGTTGGCAGGACTCTTGGTGAGCAATGATAGGCATTTGTGTCACTCCAAAATGTTCAAAATCACAGCCTTTGCTTGAATGACCTTAACATGTAGGGCAAGGTACTTACAGCCCAATGGAGAATAAAGCATACATGATAATGTGGGCCAATATAAAAACCAAACTATCTTGGTAATCATTGCCTCTTCAACAAAAATCCTCTCGAATCAAAATAAATTGATTTAGGACTTGAGCATTTATTAATGGAATCTTATATTTCTCAGCCTCTGGATTTTTTATAGTAAATGACTTTCAAATCCCCTTCATAAACATATATAGCAAAACAGGAGAACATGAAGTTAACGTCAAAACAAGAGAGTTTGTACTGTCATGTCCACAAACATGTTTTACAAGCAAAACAAGTTTATCTTAATGAGACTTTTATGCTAAAATATGTCATTGACTCTAAAAGGTAAAATGTTTGCATGTATTTAATTAACTAAATGAATCTCTCTTACCCATACTTATTCTTGGCATACCACATATTTTGGCCCTTTGGGTGGATACAGCAATGAATCTAAAACTCCTTGGTACATGCTCTGCTTTGAATGTATGTCACCTGAGTTATTTAACTGGATCTGTGTATCTATGCAGATGCCCTAGAAATACACAGGACTGCAATGGTGCTTCCATGTTTTTTTATTCTTGCTCATCTTCACATAACTACCTGTGAAAACATAACTCTTTAGAACCCACAGTGCCGATAGAGCCATTCTTGCTATGCATCTAGCCAAGGTAACTGGGGTTTTCATCTTAGAGGGTCAAAATAGCACTTTTATGAAGCAATTTGAAACTATATTCCTTCATCCCTTCCAAATGTACTAAGAATCTGAATATTGTGCCATGTGATCCGTTTTCTCTTCTAGAGAATTTAAGGCAAATTAGGTTAGGTCTGCCAAGAGCTCATCATTGCCCTTAGATGCAGTATAAATGTAAGCATTTTGTGTTTTTGTTAAAATATTTTATGTATATTGGGCAAACATAAGAAGCCTAATAATACAGGCAACAGATATTTGGACTCGGCTTCAGATAACCCAAGGGTAAGCCCTAGCTTTCCATCTTTCCTGGCACACTGCTGATGAATCTTCACCTTCTTACCTATAACCCGATTTTGCTTCCTCTCCAGGATGCTTGTGAGGAACAAAATGATAGAATGAATGGAAGAGGTCTTTCCATGCTATAGAGATAATACAAATATGAAGAATTGGTATTATTACCCTCCCAGCCATTTTAAGCTTTATATTTTTCCAAGGCAAAGTATCAGAGATCCATTGATATTTTATTATTTGATAGTCATTTAAAGTCAAACTTTGAAGGATCTGGGCACAATTTTAAAAATATATTCCCAACACAACCATGAAGTTTAAGAAGTAGCCAATTAGGAGAAGTATTCTTCCTTTTGTTCTGCGCCATATAGTGGTAGACTTGCAATTCATTCAATAGGTTTAGAGACTGGATATAAATTCCAAAATTCAGAAAAAATACTCAAAGAAAGAGCTGATTTTTAGAACTTCAAGAGCAACAAGAAAATTTGTGTGCCTGTGCACATATAAATACACACATACATATGTGGGTGTATATATGTACATGTACATATATATGAGTTAATATTTCAAAAAAACCCAGAGAAATTTTGGGATGTGTGACTTCTAAGCCAGTTTCTTAATAATTTGTCTACCAAGTTCATTTTTATCTGAAAAGGGTTTATATAGACATTGAGAATTTTTAAAACAATGTGTATCCGGGGACAAACCAATGTAGACCAATGTATCGTATCATGTATAAAAATCTCAACAATGTTACCCCTTTCCTTGGGGTAACTACTTTAGGTGTACCTTCCCAAGCTACGGAAAACTGTAGCCAGAGAAATCAAAATTGTATCCCAAATCTGAACTCTAGAGAAACTTTTATTTCTGACTCTTGAAGAAGCAGATGATCGTAGAGGTAAAGCAGATCTTCATCTCCAAGACATGTTTCACAGCATGCTTGTGATATTCATCAGTACATTTAATGCTATCTCTTTGAGTGTTTGTGCAGGTCAACTCAGTTGCCACTGCCCTCTGACTGTCATGGGTGGACTTGGAAGATGCTTCATTCATTTCTCCTATGACTGGTGTACTGAGAGATTAGAGATGGAGGTATCAGCTAAGGAAATAACCATTAATAATGGAAGACAGGTTTTTGCTTCTTATTCTCTTCTTGAATGGACTAGGTAGGCAAGGTAGCAAGAAGTTAATATAATTAAGTTAAAAAAATAGCCACTGACATTATAATTTACTCATACTTCATACTATATGAACCAAATAATTATCTGAATTTTTCCCTTTTTCAACTAGTTGTTTGTGACATATGAAAGAAATTAACATTTATGTAAAATCTACATTTATCTCTAAGCACTAGCTTGTCAGCCAAGGAGAAACAAGGGAACAAGGGAAATGAAAGCTATTTGGAAGGGGCGGTCATATGATTATTTATTCTTAATTGTTTACAGTCAGTCTCCTGTATTTTCTTCAGCATTGCTACAAGTAGTACAGAGTGTGTTATTACAAAGTAAATTGCATTTCCCATAGTAATAAAAATGTATTTAGCTAGTACATTCTTAGCTAAGGATCTGACATAAAAAATTCAGAGATACAACTGAAAAGTTTTCTTAAATGTAAAGAATTGTAGATAAGAGCCAGAATAATAACTTACAATTTAAAAACCAAAGGTTGTAGCTTTAAGAGGCATGGAGGCAAGTTTTTGTAAACATCAATTTTACAAGAGGTACAAATGTTCTACAAAATATTTATAATGTTCACAAAAATACAATTATACCATATCATAAATTTGGACTAAAGTAAATGTGTTAGCTTTAATAATCATTAAATATTTAAGCAGTTTGGGTAGCTTTCTTAGAATTTAGGAGAGCCATTTTCAGAAGGAATGAAGGAAGGAAATTAGATGGCCTAAATCCCTTAAATGAGGTGTCCGCAGAGGACGGAACCACAGCACCTCCCCCGCCCCCAGCTACATTCCCCTACAGAGAGAGAGGCCTGTCCGGCCCTGCCTTGGCCTGTGGTTGGCCTGAGCCTGTGGCCAGCAGCTTCCCACATGTTTGCTGTCAGTGCTGCTTCTGTGATTAACACTTTGGTTTCATTGTAAAAGGTTTCCCAACATTTCTGTACTTCACCCTTTCTTATCTTCTTTGCTTTTTTAAAAGCTATAGAAACCCTTTTGGCTTCAGAGTAAATGCAAAAAAGAAAAAATGTACCCTTAAGTCACTGAATTTGATACCTGGCTGACAGCTGTCAGAACATTTCACACTGTTAGGAAAGCATAACAACAATTATTAGGTCTTTATCATGGGCCTTCGAAGAAGAAACTTGCACAACTGCCAAGAGAATCGCAGACAGGCATCAGCTGTGGCACTTGAGCACATCAGGCTGCCATGGCCATTCTCCGCCTGCCCGCCTGCCCGCCTGCAGGCTCATCCCCTAGAGCAGGTGCAGAGATCCAGGGGCAAACCTGAGTTTAGGGCCTTCGGGCCCTGTAATTCCACTCACATGTAGAAATCAATAAACCAGAACATAGTGTGTATAATAATGCGTATTACTTTTCTGATTTCTGAAAGTATATTTTTGGCCTCCTAAAGGCTGCACCCTCAAATGAAAGCACAACCTCTGAGAAAAACTAGTTGATTTTACAGAATGTTTGCCTTTTTGACCCTTTATTTCATCTTGATGGAAAGTATTTGAGGACCGGACAAGGAAAATTGTGGTTTGTCAAATTTGTGCTGAGGGATCCTAACTTTCTCTTTACGTATCTTTCCCTCTCCCTCAGTAGTACCCCCTTGTCCCATTGGATTTCTGGTGCCCTGATAGTCTGGCTATAGAGCTCTCTGCTAATCCTGCCCTCATGGCCTTTATTCACCCTAAAAAATAAATAATACTTTGAAATAATATATAAACTAAATAATGAATGCACTTTAGCATTCAGTGTGCTTTAGCAATGGAAATTTAATATTCTAAATCAATTGTGGAATTGAAGAAGCAAATAAAATTTCTCAGTCCATCTGTAAGGTCAACCCTGCATGTGTCTGTCAAATGCCTAAATCCCATATGAAAATGTTACCACCATCCAGCAGTCTATAAAATTTAGCTCATGGAATATAAATCATCATAGTGCCTTTTTCAGGCCCAAATGATCATTTTTAGGTCCAAGGACTTACACAGTATAAAAACACCTCCATTAATATATCAGACAGCAGTTCCTTGACCAATAAAATCAATCAGTTGTATCTGCATATATCCAATAAATATCCTCAATATTGCATTTCCTTTGAAGTCTATGAGTAAATCCATTTCTAGTTTAACAATATTATTATTTATATTTTAACATAAATTATTAATGATATTATTCTTATACCTTATTCTCAACAAGTTAAAAATTAAGTCCATAATAGTCTTCAAATGTAGCCCTCATCCAGGTTGTCTTATTTCTATTAGTGTCAACAAAGACTCCTTTTCATTCAGGTTTGAAGCTCAAGAGTCATCCTTAATTCACTTCAAACCATCCCCACACTGCTGACAAATTAATCTTTCAAAAGTGAAATTCCTGTCATGTCAATTCCTTGCTAGAAAAGAGAGGAGAAAAGAGCCAGTGTCACTCTATTACATATTAAATTATGCACTGATCCTTTCTCCTGTGGTTTAACACCATCCAAGCTATGCATTAGACATGATAAATACCTTAAATTTGCACAGCTCTCTGTTTTTGCTATTATGAATTATGGTTCTTATTAGCCAACATTTAACTATTTATTAAATATTAGGCACTGTCCTTAGGCTTCACATAAATAATCTTAGATAATCCTATTAGGGAGACTTTGCTCCTAAAATGAGTACATTTGATGACAACCAAAATTACCAAGTTAGGTAACAGATGAGAATTCAGTTCAGCCAGGGCTGTGATATGTGTGCATTAACAGAGATAGACTATTGAACAGCAGTGATTCAACTCTGTGTCCTGTAGCTCTAAGGCACTCATAATGCCCTTCCAACGGTCCCTTAAGCCAGGTATAAAAATTAATTCTTAATGAATATTGTTACTCCCTAGGGGAACAAGGACAGGTGCTGGGGGAAGTCACAGAAAGTCTCCTCCTTATTTTCTCCAAGTTGTGACATGGTAAAACACTTCTTTGATGACCATATCTAGAGTTGTCCCAAACAATTCTGATTTCAGTCTTACTGCACCTTATAATCAGAGGCATGGTGTAGAAGGAATGCACCAGAAAACATTGTCAATAAAAACTTTAAAGCCAATAAAACACACTGACATGATGTAAAGATTATGATGAAAAGATGTTGGGGAAACAGAATAAACAGAAGTGCTGATGTCCTCAGACAGAAGTTGCATGTTACACAGATTCCTCAACAAAGCAAAAGTGAAGGCCCTGCCCTTTTGTCTCCTGATTTCAAACCCTGAGCACGGGTCCTGAGCTGTCATCTTACGCGAGCCCAGTGTACCCCATGAAGGTATACAACCAATAGCTGAGGAGAAAATAGAGCCCAAAGCATTCTTTCAAATAGCCAGATAACTGAAGGGGAGCAAGTGAAGTATCCCCTCTCCAGTTTCTTTTATAAGCACAACCCCTTGAATGCAAAGAAAAGCACCAAGGTCTGATAAACCTTGTGATGATGCAGTTTTGCCCAGAGCAGCCTTTATTTTAGGAGATGAAAATCTAATTAGCACTTATGATGTTACACCCAAACATAAATGGAATTCTTTAGCATATGTGCTCAATCTACGATAGATAAGATCAAATAATAAAAAATCGGCGACATTTCAATTTTCTCAGGGAAGAATACATTAAAATAAAATTATGCATACAGAATGTAAGAATGTTGAGGATATTCTTCATAACTTGCTGTGAGAGATTCAATTAAAATTGGTTCATATGGAGAAAGATGTTTCACAATGCTCATATACTTTTAATTTCAAAAAGCAGTCTAATCATAGTCTTGATATTGAAGATCTGCTGATGTATTTGGCATGGGGAAGAAAAAAAGCAGAAAAATACATGAGTTGGATTGTTAATTAAATGCCAAATAACACACTGAGATGACATTTATGGTGACTTCAGAAAATTCCAGAGAGCAAAGGTTTGTCTTTATAATCAAGGGGTTGTGTTGGGGAGCAAGAAATTTCCTTTACCCCTCAAGGTTCTTCTAGCTGGTCTAAGAATCAAATTGACATGAGACAAATTAACAGGAGAAAAAAACAAAGTTTAATTACTTTTATGTGGGGAAGCTATAACATGGGTTCCAAAGACAGTCGGGGAGAATAAGGTACATATGCGATCCTGAGCCAGGGAAAAGGGGGTAGGGATCTGAGACTTCAAAGGAAAAGGAAATAATTCACAGGAATATGAAAAGAGTAAATGTTTTATAAATGAAATACTTGGTGAAACAATTAGGGGGCACAGAGAGGAATTTCAACAAACTTAGCCACATCCCTCCCTGTCCACCACACCTAGTTTACATTGTAACATAGCTATCTAAGGTATGCAGTTTTGTGTGGGACTAGGAGGGTCAAAGTTTCTTTCTGAGTCGCTTGGAACTTGCTTTGTTCTCAATTCTGAAATAATGTGCGTGTCCCGGTGGCACACCTGGGGCAGCCTGCCCTCTGTCCCTCCGGCTGCAATACCAAAGCAGAGTCTCCAAGCACTGAAAGTGTGCATGGCTCTTCCTTCTGCAATGTGGACCCAAAAGGAGACCATCCAAATAAAATTATATACAATTGGGCTATAGTTTTTGGTTTTGTAAAGAAATAAATATGCAGTGCCAATTAAGAAATGAAAGGTACAGCTTTTCTAGGCTTTGTATCTGGGCTGCTCTTCACCTGAGCTCCTCCAACCCAAGTCTGTACTAATGAGCTTTCCTTTCCACAGGGAGATAAAGAAGCTGAATTAGGGCTTCCGTTTTCCCCACTTTGTGATCGGAAGTCGACATTGGTGGCCCAGTCACAAATAGGTAATACAGCTGGTGGTCGTGGAGAGTGATTGTGTAATTGACAGTTTTCAAATGGATACACCGTATTGTTCAGAGAGGTGACATCCATGAAAATCTTACTTATTCACAATAATCGGGATCTTTAAACTGTTCTATATGGTGTTAAATAATATTTTGAAACATTCTCACAAAACTAATTCTATAAACCAATATTAGTAAATGTAATTATGATTCTATCTGTAACACTTTTACAATATAGAGGACTTTCTACTTGTGTAAAAGATAACATTTTTGTTGTTTCATTGCTAATTATTGTATTATGCATTCCTCTGTATATAGGACAATGCATGAAAATATTAATATATCTCCTCTGTTATCACTAAGTTTGCATAATATGTTTAATACACTAGCTCATATTGTTTTGGAAAAAAAACTGATGAGTAGATAAGCCAACAATAGAAAATTTAGAAAATGATATTGCTCCCAGCCATATTCACTCTTTTCACTTGTATTTGTATTGTCCAGCCCATTTTTAATCATAATACTGCTATGCTGCATAATTTGAATATTTGTAATAGTTATTCCCTAGGCCAGCATCTTCATTACTGGTCCATAAGCTCAATACACAAAATGACAGCCTCCTTACCTTTCTACCTGATCAGATACCACCTCCTACAAAGCAGAGTTCAGCTGTCCAAAAGCTTGCTTTTGCCTTTCCTGCTTTCCACTCACTTCCAATAAGCTGTTTTTCTAACTACCATAACACAGATGACTGAATGGAACAGGCTGAGGACCTCCTCAAGCCAGCTGGGAAAAATGGAAGTTTCTGAGGCTTGTTGCTATTATATAAATTGCTGCCATGTTAAAAGGGCTAACACCTCATTTGACAGTCCCCATATCCCAGGCATTTAAAACCATAGACAGAACTTGAAATAGCACCCTGGGTAGCTAGTTAACATTGCTTTGACTTGAAGGTATTACTGGTTGAGTTTGTTCTCCTTGGTTCTTGTCCTGCAGCAACAAAGAATTGAAGGGCAGAGATACAATAGGGAAGCAGAGTGAGTTTATTTGAACACACTCCAAAGGAGGAGTAGAGCCAGAATCAAGGCAAACAAAGGCAGTTTTATTTGAATGCACTCTAAGGGAGGAACAGGCCAGAGTCAAGGTAGACAAAGGCCGCAAAGTTTTAGGAGATGGTCTATTCATCACCACCTAGCTGGGAAGCACTTCTTTGATTGACAGGGTGAGGTTATTTGATTGACAGCTCTAGTTATACACCCATTCCTCTTGGTGTGCATGTCTTTTTTCCAAAATGCACAAAAGAAGCTTATGGGGGTGGGGTTGGAGGGAGGGGGGGTGGGAGCAGGAACCGCAATTTTAATGGGATTATGACAAGTTGTGGTTTGGGCAGTCCTTAGTTTTGTTTGATCACACCCACTCTGGGATCAGAGTGGGACCAGTTTAGCTTGGTCCCAATAGGCAAAGAAGTTATCTCCCTGCAAAGCCTTTGTTGTCTTCACTGGGACCCCCAACCTGGGCAGAGTTTGGGCAGTTTTTTTCCTTGAACTTGATCTTCCCCTTCCCTAGCTGGTCATGTCTATTTTTCTACCTAACATTCCTAACAAAGGCATCTATTAAAGCACAAAACTATTGAAGTTTTGTTTGAATTAAAATGTGCCTTCATGCGTATTATAACTAATCCAGTTCCTTGGAATGTGAATTACTACTCTTCAAATGTGGGTATTTCCAGGGACACTAACACTAAAAAAGCCTTCCTCCATACCATATTCAGAAGGTATTCCACAGCTCCCAGATGAGTTTAAGGCAGAAAGCACTCAATTTCCAGTGCCACACCTCCCCTGGGACTATGAAGTGTTGAAGTGAGTGCAGAGGTTAGAATAGGTTGTCTCCTTCTCCACCTAAACGCTGGGTGGTAAGTGCCCCACTCTTTCTGTGTGTCACTTTCTGTCTTGATATGTGTACTTTAAATGTAAAAATCTTTATTCAATCCCTGCATCTTAAACTGGTGGGGTTAATGCTGTCTCCCAGAGCTGTTACTGTGTCTTTGATGATTTGACAGAACACGCCCACACTGTGAACTAACACTTTACATAGGAGAATAATAAACAGCAACTTAAACGTTAACGTACTGGCAGAAAGCTATGACTGATAAATTAGTAAGAGGAAACAAAAATGCTTGCTTTCCTGTGACTGGAGAAAAAACTTCAATTATTCAGTTTCTTTGGAGTTTAGATATTATTTCTTGTTGGTCAATAATAAATTCAACAAGAGCAAGAGAGAAAGACCTTACAGAAAATGACTCCTCTCACTGATAGAAGAAAATATATTCACTCTGGTTAGATCTGAATTTAGTGTTAACAGTAGTATAAGGTTGAATATTAAATAGGAAAGCCAATATACTTGAGTCAGCAAGCTTAAATTGTATCACTTCCACTGCCTGAAAGATTATTTTATACAGCTGTTACACTACCTCTGAAGGTTGTGTTAATAGAGCAAAAATAATTACAAGTAGTAAACTGAATCAGTATGGTAGTTGATACTTGCTATCAGTGCATCAGAGACTTTTAATTGTTACTGATAAAATTGTAACATTTAAATTTATCTTTTTTTTTCTCTTCTAGGTTTCATTGATTTTATAGTAGAGCCAACATTTTCCCTTCTGACAGACTCAACAGAGAAAATTATTATTCCTCTTATAGAGGAAGCCTCAAAAGCAGAAACTTCTTCCTATGGGGCAAGCAGGTTTGGTATTTTCGTTTCTTTTTTTAAAAATCTTTGTGTCATTTAATATTTATTTATGATTACATACAGGCAGAAAATTCTTACAAGAATTATTAGGTAGTATTGCCACCTGGTGGCTGTATGTTATATTGCATCTGCCTTTGAAAATAACTTGTCCATTGCAAAATACAGGACTGTAACAGTATTCGATACTCAGTATTAGATACTCAGGGAAAAAAAACTATTTGAATTTTCACTGTGGATCTATGTATTGTGTCTTGGATATACTTGGTTGTGCTGTCTACTTACAAACAAACCAAACACAACCCACTTGTATATCCAGAAAGATAGTCTTTTAGATAATATGAATACGAGTAAAATCCATGTCATACTATATACAATGTACTGAGAGTATTTCAAACTAGACATTTTTCATTGATCAATTGTTAAGATATATTATTAAAAGTTCTGGTTGCAGAATAATCAGCTAAATTCTTGCACATCTGAACACGCCACTTTTCCTAATAGCACACCTGCAGGTTCCCTTAGTGTTGTGCTAATGGGGAAACTGAGGGAATGTTGTACCCGAGAAAGATTCGGGATAGCTTGGCGATCACGTGGCGGATGAAGGGGCAGGTGCCATTACTCCATCTTGGGCTCCAGAGCTGTGATACCTCCTTAGTGATGCTCACTAACGGACTCGACTAAGCCAGCTCACCTCAAGTTTCTGCTGTTCTAATCAGTCCTGGCCACCCTGTAATAGAAGGGGCTCCAGACCCGCTACTCTGGGATCCCTGACAGACCCAGGGAGTCCCGGCCAGAGTCCTGGCCTTCTCTGGGAGGGGAGGAAAGGAGGGAGGCAGGCAGCACCGGTATGTGCTCAAAACGGCCTGAGCCCCCACCATGCTGCTTCTCTGGCTGGTTTGTAAAATGTTTCAGGCTTTGTTCCCCCATCCCACATTCCGACCTGGGTATTTTCTGGTTTCTTTGGTTGTTACTGTAAGCTTAAACACCGTTATTGGTTTACATGCTGCTGATTCATTTAGACTATCCAATATGAAAGGCCCCATGAACGATGGAACCTATTTCCCAGACTACTCCCTTGAAACTGTGGACCTAAAGAGCTTCAAAAACAACCTGGTGGACATCATCCAGCAAAACAAAGAGAGGTGGAAAGAGTTAGCTGCACAAGGTATAGTTACTTATGAAGCCTGTTGCTGTCTCTGTCTTAACTCCTCCTTTGAGATTTTGGATTTTTTTCCCCCTAGATTTCTTCTTTTATAAAGTATGTACGTCCTTGGTGGTATTTGGAATTTGGTCACCCTTTGATTATTCATAAGAAAGTTGGTTTATCTGTTAAAGAGAAAGGAAGTCTGTTGTATTTATGCTGCATGGATTGCAGAAGGATGTGATAGTGCATGCTGGTCAAGTGGACATGAAGGAGGGACAATAACATGGTGACAAAGCTACACGACATAATAACCTCCTGTTAATTTCAGAAGTCCTTTTGAGCCTGGGTTTTAGGCTTTGCAAATGGCTTTTATATTGCACAGTAATTGCCAGGGATTTGGGTGCCTTTTTTTTTTTCCCCCACTTTTACTAAGTTTACAAAGTTAATTCTTTGGCTGAAAGTTTCACTCATGAGTTGGAAAAAATTCAAATCCCCTCCCATAGACCTGTCTCTTTCATTCTTATATTCTCTGTACAGTGGCCTTCTGGTAGGTTCTGAAAATACCCCAGGGCCTTTGCAATGACTGTCTCATGAGCCAGGAATTCTTGGAGATCTTCGCAAGGCTGATTCCTTCTTAGGTGGCAGGTCTGATTTTATTTTTAGTTTGGAAAACAGAGCACTTAATAACTCCTTTAATTCCAGCATAGATTTTATGAGGCATATACTATTATTATTACCATTTTACAGATAAGAAAATTGACACAGAGTACACATATGCTTCCAATCCCACAACTAAGTAAAGGAGCAGGAATTCATCCCTTGTGTCCAAATGCAATGCCCTGAAACCCCATGTTATGCAGAGCCCCTCCCCCATGTTTTTTTCATACAACAACAATAGTACACTGCAGTGACAGTACAACTCCTTTTGGGTTCCCAGAGCCAAATGCAATGTGTGTGTGTGTGTGTGTGTGTGTGTGTGTGTGTACAGGGTGAGAAGGGGTCTTCCTGCCCTGAGACAGCACCAGAGTCCCCAAGGGCTTTGTTGTATAAGACCGCCCTCCATCTCCCACTTCAGACGCAAGTGGCAAGCACAAGGCAGTCCCCTGTGCTTCTGACCAACTGGCTACAGACTGGAGGTTCCCATGACCTCCCCCTTAGGTCAATTAATTTGCTAGAGTGGCTCACAGAACTCAGGAAAACGCTTACATTTACCAATATAATAAAGGATACCGTTTGATAAATGATGCAAGCCAGATGAAGAGATACAGAGGGCAAGGTCCCCAGCAAAGGAACTTCTGTCCTTGTGGAGAAGGGGCCTGGCTTGGTGGCACGTGAACTGCGTTCCGATTCCAAGCACAGAAGCTCTCTCTCTGCCAGAGAACCAGGGCCCAAGAGAGTGATAAGCTCTTCTCAGGGGTTTCTGTGAGGGCTTCACTGCATATTCCTGATTAACTAAATCACTGGCCATCGACTGATTCAGCCTCCAGCCCCAGCCCTTGGCAAATGTTTTATATGGTCATCTGGGTCTCATATCGTGTTGTTTTTTATTGAGTGACAATTATGTAGTATCATTAAGACCCTCTGTAATGGCCAAAAGTCTCTCATCAACATGACAAGACACCCATTTCACCTGTAAGGCCCTACAGTGTCTTCAGGAACTGTGGATGAAGACCAAATATAGCTGGGGAATATATATTCAGTCATCTAATGACAGCATATGTATTTCTCATGACTCATTATATCGCACCCCCAAAGAGGCCTTCCTTGACTACCAGACGTAATGTCGTCTGTCCTGTTTTTCCCTATTATAGTGCAGCTTAGTCACTTCAAAATGGTGTCATTAGTCTATAATTTATTTATTCCTTTCCTTATTTATCATCTGTCTTCCACATGGGAATGGGCAGTCCACAAAAATCAGGACATGGTCTACTGTGTTTTCCAGTGTGTGCTCAGCTCCTAGCACAGTGCTGGGAATATAAGAGGCACTCAGTAAATATTTGTCTAATTAAACAGCCAGTTAATTCTGGATAGTGTCACATTATTTCCCCACCTCTGTTATCAGAAAATAAAATACCTATCTGATGTCTGCATCTGATTCTCTAACTCACATTTTCCCAGCCACAGAAGTGTGATCTTAATGGAAAGGGAACTATTTCCCAAGCATTGGTAGCACTATACAGATGTCATGATGGCCTTCCTGGGGGCAGAACCCATGTGTTCCTTTAGGCTCCCACACTCATGGCCTTGTGACTGAATGCTCTACTATCATCACCTTGAAATTCTTCATAGTTTTTGAGGTAGGGGCCTCAATTTTATTTTGCATTGACCCTGCAGTTAAATAACCAGTTCTGGCCATTACAGAAGGTCTTAATAATACTACATTTTTGTCACTCGATAAAAAACGGAACACATTATAAGACCCAGATGACCATATAAAAACATTTGTCAAACCCATCTAACTGGAGACTTTAAGTAATTAGAATTACCCTTGTATATGGACAAATTATACTCAAGATATTGACTCTGAATCACTGGAAGATTTAAATCACTAGACTATAAGCTCTTTGAAAATAGGAACAATATCTATCTTACTATCATTATTTTCTCAGAGCTAGCATGTCCCTTGCATACTGTAGATGCTTTAAAATTATTTATTAAATGTAGTTTTGAATGGATGCATGAATACTTGAACTCCATTTTGAATATATTTGTTCAGAAAGGAAAACAAATAAATACATTAGATTTTCAGCCAATGGAAGGAAGAAAGGAAGAAAGGAAGATTTCTGAAAACCCTCCTATGCACCAGGCTTTTTACATATATTATCTTATTTCCTCCTACAACAACCTTCTGAAGTAGAAATTATTACTCTCATGGAAATTGAGGATCCTACAACTTCTAAGCACTAGAAGCTAACTGTTCTGATTCTTTACCCAAGGTTTTTCCCATCACATCCGGCCCCTCTTATTGTACTTTCTCTCTTTCAAGAAAGTTTGAAAAACATGAGTTGAAGTATTTCTCTCTAATGAATCCAAAGAATCCAAATGACAAAAATACACTCTTCTCTAAAAAAGTTTTAACTAAACAACAGTGAACCCCAAACATCAACCCATCACCTCGTACTTATCATTAATTTGTAAAGGGAAGCTCTTGGCCAGCATTGGTTTAGGGACAGCAATGGCTCCTTTTCTGTAGTCTTTCCGGCACTGTGCTCTCCTGAATATTTTGTTGTGCACAGACGGTAAATTTTAGATCTGTTTAAAGTTCTCGATTTACTTTTCTGGAATTGATTAGTAATAACTGAATCTTACAGTTAGAAAATGTAGAACCAACGTTTGAGCACAGATAGCCAGACTTTAAACGATTTAAAACCACAGAGCATTTTGAAAATATATTTCCCAAGGGGTATCCAACAGTTCCCAAGTAGAGTACACACATTTTGATTAAAGAACTAATAACCTCTTTTCTTTATTTTTATAATTGCCTGCTTGGTTTCTATTTTCAGCACAATTGGTGAACTAGATAAACTTAGAGAAAAATCTCATTGTAAAAAAAAAACACAAAAATCCTGGCTAAAATATTGCCAGCAAGGAATTGATACCCTCAGAACCTATCCAAAGAAAGATAAAACAGAAATTCAGAGAGATAAGGAAACTTTGGAGCCAGAGTCTCTCCTGAGGGCATCTGCTTACTTGTGCTGGAGTCATGGGTTAGCAGACTGAATTTATTGCCACAGTGAGTTCATGTGAGAAGTACAAATTTGTTTTTGATGGAACTTATTTTAATTGTGAGTTTATATAATTATATTTTTAAGACATACTAGGTTTAACAAACAGCTTATAAAATTCCTGAAGTGTATTCAGGTCTCAGGAGCTTTTTACAGACATACTGCTGCTCATAAAGCTTTATATGATCCACATTTGCTCTCACCTCCTTTATCTTGCTGATTCAGTTACCATTTCTTTTCCCCTCACTCTCTTGCTCTACTCCAGCTACACTAAATTCCACACTGCCCTTTTGTTTTCTTTTCTTCAACACATCAGGTATTTTCCTGCTTTAAGAGATTTCAAATCCAGCTTCAGTTGTCACATTGCCAATGAGGTCTTTTCTGGCAAAAATGTCAAATTCCACTCGTGTTCCTCCCTTGCCCTCTGATCCAGCCCACCAACTACTTCTCATGATACCTCACTGCCTAGCTTGCAAGTAATTGACATTATGATTAATTTTTATTGTCTTCCCACATTAAAAATAAGGCTCATGAGAACAAGGGTGTTTGTTTTGATCCCTGATGTATCCCGAAGTCCTTAAACAATGGGCCATAAAGTAAGAACTCAAACACTTATATGCTGAAAGAAAGAAGGAGAAAAAGAGAAGGAAGGAAATAAAGAAGAAAAGGGTTGAGGGAGAAAACCTACCATCTAGGCCAAGAAACCTGCTACCGTGCCCGACAGTCCTTCTAAGGATATTACCATGCCTTCCAAGTCCTTCTCTCATTATTTCTTTCTCTCTCTTCCCTCCCATATCTAATCACTAATTTCATGTGGTTATTCCACTTTCTTTTTTCATTTTTTGGCTGTTACTCCTCTTAGTGTAACCTTAAACAATACATATTTTAGTTTTGTATGCTTTAAAACTTGATGTAAATGAAATCATGCAGTATTCATTTTTTATGAATTGCTTTGTGCTCAACGTCATGTTTTTGAGATTTATCCATGATAAGGCAAACAGCTACTGTGTGTTTCAACAGGGATTTTTCTGGGTTTTAACACAAAACATGAGATAGAAAAAAATATGTCCAAATACTAAGTATTTAAGTCATTTAACTAGTGTATTTGTAACACATACCAATTTCTTAAGCCACAAACCAAGAGCACAAATAATTTAACTTCCATTATTTTTCTGTGATTTTCTAGCTAAAGCCCCCATGTTACATGTTTGAAGAAAATGTAAGCATATGATTCAAATGTTTTAACTGAATCAGAGTAAGCTGTTCAATTTAGGATTTTTGACCTCTTTTTCCTTCTTCTTTAGATGCCATCAAAGTCCCGAGGAACTAATATGCTGTTAAGGATTAGGGATAAGTGTCTCCTTGGACTTCTGCTCTCTCTTTCGTCTCCCTAAACATATATCGCCCCATCTGCCTCTGGCTGTTGTCCCTTTCTGCCTCTGACCCTTGACCGCTTGTTTCCACCATTGTAGACCACCAACCCTGTGCCATCTCCATTTTGCTGCTTCTTCCCTTTCTCTCATCATGCTTTTCAGGGCCAGAGAACATGCTGCTCTTCTGCATCACAGGAAGCCACCGGGGTTGACTGAAAACTGTGGGGCTCTCCCAGACCCTGTCTTACCTGGCCATTCCACGTAGCTGCCTCTGCTCTAATCCTTGCACACTGAGAACATCCATCTTCCAACTCTCAGAATTCCAGGTTAGGGAACATGACAAAGGCCTCCTACACTCCTGGATCCCTGAATTTATCACTGGAATCTTTCACTGTTCCCCACTTGGAAATAACACCAAAATGTGACAGAACAGGCAGAATTCATGGTCCTATCTCAGAGGCTATAACTGTATCTTCCAGTCTTTGTATTGTATCTTTTAAGTCTTCCAACTCTTTACTCTCCCCAACTTCCTTTTGGTTCCATCATATGTGAAGAAATTGCCACTGGCACAATAAGTAGTTAAACCCTTCTCACCTCCAATCTCAGTGCTACCCTTCTTCTTCTTTCTTCTTTTGGCCAACAAATGAGAAACCCAGATATCTTCTGGAGGTATGGCTGGGAAGGTAAAGCTTAACTATTTTCCAAAAACTTCCACCTCCCATACAGGGACGTGGCTTTTGAATCTGAATTCTAAGAACATATGCTTTTGTTTCCAGATACTTTGATAACCGTATTTATGTCTATTTGTCTGAATGGACATGGGTCATGGCAGTGAACAAGTGAGAACAGAACCAGCTTAGTTAATAGTTCACAGTATCAGCTCATCAACAAGGCAAACAACGTGTAGTTGTTTTAGGAGAGAAGTTAGAAATCAAAGAATATTATTTGGTTAATATTTGTCGAGTATTTTAACCACTTAGCAGGGAAAAAAAGATTAAAGTTCATTTTTCTTTTAATTTGAATGATTTAAAATTAACTGAATTGTGATACAAATTGGATACATAATTTTACATTCTTTGAGGTCTTTTAGTGTGCTTAATAGTTTTAAAGACAACGTTTCAGTGGGAAACTGAGCAAAGAAAAACAGAAGACAATATTTCAGTGGGAAACTGAGCAAAGAAAGACACATTTTTTATTATAAGGAAGTCTGAATTACAAATGAGACAAACTTCTCTGTTTTGTGCCTAGGTCTAGGGCAATCTTAAGGCATGTTAAGTATATGAATTCAATGACTTAAACTATTTTATCCCAGAAAATACTTGCAGGATCATAAAAGCCAGTTTAAAAACTTGAGCACTATAACATAGTGTTAATAGTGAATTGCTCTCATTTCCACTCAGTATCTAATTTAAGGAACTTCAAGAGCAAATGCAAGAAACCATTGTTTTGCACTCCCCTCACTGACTCCCAGTTTCTCTTGTCCCTTTTGAAAAGTTCCACAGTTTGAATCCAGCTGATTCTTTCTTTTGGTTTCACAGGGTGTGAAAAAGCTGACTCTGGAACAATAAGGAATAACCCCAACTGAATGTTACCTTTATCCTTCTTTGCCTCTCTGGGGAAAACCTGGATCCATGTCCATGGGCATCATCAGGAAACAAGGCTGAGTGGCTTCCCAAACTGTCTTTCCCCAAATTCTTTTCCCAAAAAGTTTATTCTCAAACTTTGACTTGTAGGGCACTAGGCTTCCTTATTGAGTATTTTCAAATCACCTTTAGAAATGAGAGATGATAAGCTGCTGAGGAAAAATAAATATGCTTGTCAGCCTAAGCATCACATTCCAAACCAGCCACACGGCAGACCTTCTGCCCCCAGAGACCTCTGTCGCTCTGTGACGCGTCCCTGCGCTTGACCTCACAGATCCCACTGGACTTCGGGGCACATGTTTTTTCCTGTTTGCCAGAAATCCCTATTGTGCCCCAGCAGTGCTTCTAACTCTTCCGTATCTGTTGCTTAGAGCAAATAAAAATAGATCTTTTGAAAAGAATGAAAACATGTCTACATTACTTTGTATTGAATTACTTTAAAAGGTTATGTTTATAAATATTTGTTCATAAAATATTTCAGTAATTCCTTTCCACTATCTTTTTAACCAATCAGAATTCTTCATGTAAAACATAATCCATTGTACACTATAACTCCTAAACAACCAGGACTGTGAATCCTAAGCATCTTTTTGAGAAAATATACATGTACTTTTTAGATCTCAGAAGAGACAAGTAATCAAACAGAGGTAAGCAAAGTCCTCCCAAGATAAAAACTAGAGCTCACTCTCATTTTCTCTCTATGTTTCAAAACTGTAATTAACAGTTTAAATGGGCTCTAGCTAGCAATTTTTAAATCACATATTTTAAATTATTAGTAATTAAATTGAATATTAGACATTCATTTTATTCCTATTTCTAATTTAATCTCTATCGCTAATATTGTAAACACCAGTACAGTAGAGCAGGAGTATGCATTTGACCAAATAGAACATTTGGAAAGTCAGAATTATAAAGTTCTAAGTGGTGTCCCAAAGACACTAGAAAAACTTTAAAAGCAGTTTGAACAGTGAGTGAGTGCTTGCGTGTTATTCATTTAATTCATCCATTTCCTGAAGGTCATCACATAATAGTTTTCAACTCTAGCAGCATATTACCATTATCTAGGCTACTTTATTTTTAAAAAATTCAACATGGCTTATCTCCAGCTCACAGAGATGGGTAGGTCAAAGTAGTGTTCTCTTTGCAATTTAAATGAATGCTGGGGACATGGAGGGAAACAGTGGTAAAGCCAAGTACAGATTGAATCTGAATCAGCTTACTTGACAGTAACAGCCCGCAAAATATCTCTGCCTGGGGTTACATGTCTCTACCCTAAAACATTTGTCTTCTACATCTGGGAGTCAGTGGATATTCTTTCTACCTTTATCCTAGTTCTTTACTTATGAAATGTACTTCTCCATTTTGCTTATTAAATATTACCTATCTAGTACTCCATTAAAATTCCTTCTTTAAGAAGCCCATCTCCTAGTTACGTAAGCACAGCTGTCTTATTCACACTCCAGTTGGAGTATTTGTCGTATTCTGCCTGCATTCTCGCAATAAGGGAAGAAAAACGCATTCAGAAGGGACCTACCAAAATCATCGTTGGAATAGGAATGGGGGTGGAGAAGGAGTTTCAGGATATGTTTTCAACTACACGTGCCTCATGAAGATTCTGACATTCCCCTTTGGAGGTGTGCACCATCTCTTCACTCGCTGTGAACCACTGCATATTATGAGATACTACTGTCAGAGTATGTTCAAGCTATAGAGCCTGACAAAAAGTTGCAAATCACTATGAAATCATTCCAAAAATACTTACAGAGGCCTACTATGTGCAAAACAAATGCCTGTAGATGTTTTCAAGAGCAGAATTCATGGGGTGTTTAGTTTTAGACCTCTGGTGACTCTTGCACAGGGCCAGATGAGAGTTTTGTCAGTGTTGAGTAGAAAGTAGAAAGGATGGGCTTGCGTCCCCTAGTGATGATTGACCAGCTCAGTGATGATGAAGAAATGGTTTCCCCAATGGTGTTAAGACTAGGACATGAAGAGATTTAGGATGGTGAGATGAGTGGTAAGAAGATGTCCTCCTTACTAAATTTGGGAGTGGAGGTAGTCTCTGAAGCTGATTTATCTCAGGGATATAGTTGGCTATTGTCAGAATATAAGAAGTTATTTCTAGAAGATTCTACTGATACTCTCCATCCAACGCACACATCCTATACTTCCATTTGGTCAAGGGGCATTTGGTCATGGTCCTTATTGAGTATTAGAGATAATTTTTTTCCTTTATGGGCACTACCTCATTGTTATGCTTAATTTTAGCTAATTCTGTCTTTAGCATCATTTTAGTTGGATCACTCAGAATTTATGACATGTATTGGTTCATATACAAAACTGATGCCACATTTGTATACAAATGAATAGATACAAGTAATTCCTATGCTAAAATTTTCAGTATCTCTGTTTCAGTATCTGTTTTTTTCAGTGTACGATGTTCTCTTCCTTAAAAATATATTTCTATAACTCTCCTAGACTGAAGATGTAGTCAGTGTAAAGAATTGTAAAGAGAGAAACTTAACCTTTGATTAATTAAGAATTGCTCTAAAATTCGTATTCAACCAAAATCATCCTCCTATACTTTACCATAATGCTTATGAGTATATCAAATGCTTATGAGTTTAAGGATATTATTTATTACATTTATGTTAAAAAGTAGGCTTATATTGGGCATGGTTATAATTTGTGGGATATATACACACAAGAAAAAAAGCTTGCTTAATGATTTTCTTGATCCCTCCTCAGGAGATAAAGAAATGATAGATGTAGTTTTACTGGAAAATCATGTCATAACCAGTATAAGAGCATTGGTTCCTCTAGCTCTTTATTTTTTTAAGATTTTATTCGATTTTTTGTTAGTGTTATTAAAAAATATTAGTAGGGAAAAGACAAAAGATAAAGAAACATTGTTTTATTATTTTTTATTTTTAAAATGAATCACAGATAGCACATTATTCCTTGCTAATATAGCCCTAAATCCAAATACTTGTGTACTAGTTGCTAGTAGACAATATTAATATCTTTCAGAATAGCCTCTCATTAGGTTCTGAGAGTGTCTATTCTAGCCGAAGCCATCTAGAAATGACCTTCCTGGAAAACCAGGCTTTTTAGGCAACAGCTCAAATGGAGAAAGAAATAGGTTGAATTAGAAAAAAAAGAATCATCTCAAGATCACCACCAATAAACATAAAAATAACAAAAACATTTTAGGGGCAAAAATAAAATATATTGAAAATTGAGAAAAAAATACCGATTATATTTATCATCATAATTTCACCACAATAATTCCTATAAACATGGCTAATGATAAATGTTAATAATAATTTGTTTTACAACTTCTTTACAGTAGTCTCTCTAGATTATTAAAATAATTATATTTTCTTTCAGAAGCAAAAACCAGTCCACAGAAATGTTCAGTAAACATCCTTAAGTAAAAACCTCATGCATGTTGACACCTCTAATTTGACCAAAAGACTTGGAGAGTTCAGTCTGCCTGCTGGGATTCTGCCCGGCCCTGTGAGAGAGAGGGGACACGTTTCTGTAGATCGTTCAGTTGACATCACAAACCACATAAACAACAGCTACCAATTCCTTGGTTGATCTTGGCCAACTACTATGCTATGTCAGCATCTTAATGCTTTCAAATATCTGTTTAAATGACATTTTGAACTTTCTCTTCACTAAGATAGTATGTGAATGTCAACAGATTTTCTTTAAGCAGCCAATCACTAATTTTATCATTTCTGCAATAAAGCTAATCCATGTATTTTTCACTTTGAATATCCCTTCTCTAAAACATCAGAATAGTGTGATTTTCATAAACTTAATTTATCTTTCATATTAATTCTAACATCTTTCCTTCTGAACAAATGCTTTAGTGTCTCTGCCATTAAGACAAAGAATGTTAAGAATTTTAAAAGACAGATAACTTTGAAAAATGTTTATATTATGTAGGAGTGAACTGTAGGGGTAAAATAGCTACAAACACTATTCTCTGTGGGATTTGAGAATAACTTGTCTAATATGTAATTCAGTTTAAGGTTAAGCCAAGTTATTTTTCTCCTGCAACTGTGATGCCCTCACAGTTGACTTAATGGTTAATTGTACTAGACTAGTAGAAACATCCCAGTAATTAATTAGCTGAGACTGGCTGATGTCTTGTATTGAATAATGTATTTTCACAAAGAAATCAATTATTCCATTCTTAATTAATCCATCAGGATAACCTATAGAGTGTATCTCCCAAATATCTCTCAAATCCATCCTGTTATCTGCATGAGTGAATAAGGAATAGAATTGGCTTATTCTGAATGGCTGATATAGCTGTCCAATTTGCAGAGCTGATGATAAACAACCTTTATCTAAATAGTTTCTGTTGAGAATTCTGCCACTTGAGGTACTTACTTTTATTTTTCTTGGCATAAAACCCTTTAGGAACAGAAAACAATTTTTAAAAAGAGTACTCTGAAGAGCTAAATGCTCTCAGAAAGAAAACATCTTAGCTGATCCAGCAAACTTGGTTTATAGCAATTCACTTTTTTCTCCCAAGAATATTTAACTATTAGTTTTTATCCCTTAATGATGCTTAGATTTAGACCTTATATACAGCCAAACTCATCAGTTCTGAGTTTACTTCTAGTACTGTTGTTCATACTTTGGATAATATAATTTGCTCTTGAAAACTATAGGAATCTAGGAAATTCCCAGAAATTATGCAAGAAAGTTATAACTGAAGTCCCGGAGAAGTGAAGGAAAAGGAAAAGTGATCCAGGAGTTTGCTTTGGGTAGGGTTTAGTTAAATAAGCCTTCAAGGGCAAATGGTTAAAACTTTCAAGAATCTGATTCCCAAATTTTATTTCAGTATCATCTTCAGAACCCAACCTAGGCCTGGTGTCTTTAACAACAGAGCTGGTAGTAAGTGATCATGGAAGTCTTACACTGATTTTGATTTGTGTCAGGAAACTTTATGGAGGTAAAGAGAAAAATTGAACAAAAGGACTCAATAATATTAGCTCATGGCTCTGGACAAGGGCTTCATTCAGAAGGACCTTACGCCCCACATCACCCTCGCATCTTGGGTGAGGCTTCTGTAAAATATGCTGAGCCAATCTGCTGATGAAAGCAAGCCCAGGCACATCAGTAAGAAACAGAAATCTCATCTAATAAGAGAAGTTCAACAAGAACAAGTTAATAGTTCTGATGTTAGTTTGATGTAGAGATAATAGACCACCCATGATTTATTTTTAAAAAGCTCACCTCCATCATGAGAGTAATCCTGTTACATGAGTCTTTGTAGATGAGAGATTATACCACTCCCCACAATCCTGGCTGGATGCTATAGATCAATAAAGTGCTCTGTGATTAATCGCTTAAAGTACTTTTATTTTAAAGCATTGAATTTACAATTTATAAGTATACTGTAATAGCAACTTACATTTACAACCAAAAGAAGTAATTTATTCCTACTACTACTACTTTCAAAAACTATAAGTAGATGAGACTCTCTCCACAAATGCCTTCAAATAGCTTCTCTTTATAGCTGGCCTGAGTTAGCTCAGAACATGTACATAGGAGGAAAAAAATGGCATGGTAAGTATTTTTAAAGAATATTAGTATTTCTCATCTTTGGTGTAAGAATAACTGTTTATGTGAGATTGATTTCTATTTTGGCTGATTCTTGGACCTTAATCAATGTGGCTATGAACTAACTAAGCCTCTAAGACTTGGTGACTTAAAGCTAAGAAAGAAGGAAGAAGCAATTATTTGTTTGGGCATTTGGTATCCCCAATTCAACTCAGTTTAAGAATTTGTCAAACAAAATTACAGAATATGATCAGGGATATCTAATGACTCTTAAAACTTTGGATCATGCATACCTCCAATACTTGCTGTATCTTCCTTTGTGGTAGGTATATACTGGCTGAAAACTATGCATGCAGCTTGATGGCAAGTTTAAGAGGTGTTAGTCTCATGGAAAAAATGAAGGACAAAATCAAAGGGGACATGTTTTCCTGACTCTTTCTTCTTACATCTTCCCTTGGTAGAAACTCTTACAAAATTTCTCTCCACTGAAGAATTTGATCATAAGCACTAAAAATTAAGAAATTTGTGATGTTCGTATTCTCTAGGTTAGAAGCAATTCATTGCTCTTGCTATCTGTGAATATGCAAAGAAAACAGTGCAATTTGAGATCCCTAATGTCTGTAGTGAATGGTTCACTGTGGTGATGTAGGATGGAGAGTCAGAAATCATGAGACAAAAAATGGTAACAGGATTTTCACTAATTTCCACTTCTGATTTTTTAAGCATAGATAACTTACTACAGTAATATATTTATGCTGGATTTTAAACTGAATAATTTATCATTAATCCTGGGTCACCAATCTGTAGTATATCTCTTCCACGGAATTAGCAAAAGAACATTTGGTTCCTTCTGGCAGACCTTTACTTTGAAATTTCCTGAGAATAAGACTTATGAGGGCCTTGGTGTTTGAATCCTTCTTAGCCTGTCTTCTATTGTAGGTTTTTCTACATGGAATGGTAATAAAAAGAGAGTTTTTATTTTTTAGCATGTGCTGTTCACACTTCTTATTAACAAACTTTTCTTTGAAGAACTGAATTTTGAATTCTCGTAGCTTACCAGAGCAGGAAGATGAAAAATGTCCTGTTTACCTAACATTTCTCAGCTCACAGCTTTATGATTCCGTGTCTCCAGACAGCAAGGAATGCTTTCCCGCTTTCAAATCCAGTAGAAACTTGCCCCTTCGGGCAGGCAGTTAGCCCTGTGGGACCAAACTCTTCAGTTTAGTGGTGAAGTACATGGCTCTGGGGTTGAGGGCTCAGCTCTGCTCCTCAGATGGTATGTGACCTTGGGTGATAAAATTATTTAAAAAAATTAAAAAATCCTTAGGAGGGTTAAATGATAAAACATATGAAGCGTTTAGCATAGTGCTTGGCACAGAGTAAATATTCCCTGAAGGTTAACTGCTATTTTTGTTGATGCTGGTGATATTATTATTAATAATAAAGTTTGTCATTCTTACTCATAATCTAATTACTTCCTTACACAGATCACCTACTGTTTAATAAATGAACATATAACAACACATTCATGTCAAAATACATGCAGATTTTAACAAGAATCTAAAATTTAATGCTGTGTACTGTATCCTTTTTAGAATTTTTATATAAAGACACAGAATTTAAAATTTGATCACATCGTCTTCATATCTATATTTGGATACATTTTAAAATATAAGAGCCCAGAACTTGATGGAAAATCCTAGGCTAGCAATTGTGGCTAAGTGGGAAGGTACATAATATGCATGCATCATTGCTTTTTCTTTCTGATGTTAACATTGAGTTAATTAAGAAATAATTTCTGATAGCAGTAGCATTATGTTATAAAATCTCACAATGGAAGTAGAACCTTCAATTATTTTTTAACTTTCAAATTGAGTAAAAATGGCAACAAAGAATGGATGTGCAAATAGTTCCCTGGAGCCAGTAAACATGAAAGAAGCTGCTCATTTCACTGAACAGGAGAAGGGGAATTAATGGCTTGTGTTTAGAACAATACACCTCAGGTTTTTTGCAGGATCACCTATCATGAAAACAAGTTCAATTATGTTCAATAATTCTCCTTTAAGCACAGAAGTGGATTTATGTACTGACAAACGTTTTTACTGAAGCAATTAAAATCTTTATTTTTTTGCTTAGTCCAGCTTAAAATAGAAAACCTAATAACCAGAATACTAAAAGCAAAACCAAAATGTTTCCATCATTTTACAAATACTTTTTCCAAGTTCTAAATGTTTGAAACTATGTTAGATACCTGAAATTAGTATTCTTTGCATAATTTTTTTCTACTTATGAAGGATAAAGAAAATATGAATTTTTGGCACACTTCTCAGACTTAGTGTTCACTCCATCTTTTCCATGATTGAGAAACTCGAGGAGCCCCACATTGCCTCTCACAGTAAATTTGTTCTAAGAGTCAAATCTTGAAATATCCACAACTGGTCCCTGCCACTCCTTAGAGTAAAGTGTGATTCAGATGGTCTTCACTTTCCTACCCCAGCCCTTCTTTCTCTGTCGCTACCTCCCTGCTTCCTACCTTCAAAGAGAATCTGTGTCCTTACATTCACGTCATCTCCCTACCACCGGAACCTGCTTTCTCTTAAAAAGATCTACGATTCAATCACACAATTCCTGTCCAGGAACAATAGCTTTTTAATAGGTGCTAGAGTCTTCCTCTAAAAAATGACTCTGAAGGAGAAATTACTGCTCCAGCCAGTGGGTAGCGGCCCTGAGTCAAGTTTTTTCAACTGGGCTTCACTCCTTCCTCAGCACATTCTTTTCTTTCTGATCTGCCTTTACTCATATTCGACTCTTTCACCTCACCCCCTCCTCCCTTCATTAGGAGCACATTCCTACCCACATGCTGCCAAAACTGAGGCATCTAGTAGATTCAGTGTTAGGCTCAGCTCTTTTAAGCTCACTACCTCCTACACTGTTTAAACTCTAATCTCAGTGGAACTTAAACACTGAGATTTTTGACTGTTTGACATGGTATTAGCCAGTAAAGTTAAGTAAAATTTCATTGAATGGCAGATTAACATACACAGAGTTTGTTTTGCACAGATCACCTGTAGAACTCCCTACATCTTTAGGTTCCTAACATGTGCTTTGGTTATATGCTTCATTCTGCAATTTGCTAATATAAATCAATGTGTTTTGTTTTGCTTTAGTGGACCAAGACATAATTTAGCCATCTCTTGCTTTGTATCTTAGATAATACTTCATGAAATAAGGCATTACTTCCTTTTATTTTACAGGGTTGGAGCTAGTACATCTGGGAAGTGGTGGAGCGTTTCTTCAACACCCCATCACTTTCTTCTCATCTCTCCTGGGGCATAGTGTTCATCTTCCCTTCACTTACTGCTACCTTCATGCACGCAGCTAAATTTATCCTCAGGCAGAACACATACTTACAACTATTTCCCCTCAAGATGCATTCATATTAAGGGTATTTTCCCCTGGTGAAAGATTTCTTATTCCCAACCTGTAAGGCAAATTTTATTATACAGATGCCAAAACACTGATTAGAATCAGAAGCTCTGATTTATCCTGCATGACATTTTTCCAGCTACTGCAGCTTTTAATCTTTGATCATCAATGCAGTTATTTAGTTATTTGCAATGCAGTCTATACAAATGGACCAAAAACAAAACTATATTAACCTGGAGAGATCTGCCTGCATAAGAAAATACTGCTGTACATAGCAAAAGTAGTATCTCTCCATGAAGAAGTAAGAATACAGTGTAACTCAGAACTAGCATTTCCGTAGATAAGACTGCAGACACCAATTTTGTGCTAAGTATTTTTCAAACACTTTGCTTTTGCTTCTAAATATGGAAAAATAACTGGAGTATTTTTCTGTGGGATAGCTTGTGGGTCTGTCACTGAAACTCCCCCAGGCTGCGGTGCCTTCCGATAGTCAGGCACCCTTTCTGTGTTACTTGCTTCTACAGTAGAGATCATGGTGATGATTTTCTTACATTCAGGGATTGTTGTGTCAGACAAGTCAGAAATATATATGAATGAAATATAAACTATTAAATTTTTATATCTAAAGAAGAAATGGCATTTTGTTAATTATGAATTCTATGTATTAAAAAATACAACAAACATATCCAACTTGTTATTTCTTTGGAAATTATTCAAGACAAAACTTAAGTTTTTAGAAGAGGAGATTTAAAATTTAAAGAAAAATATTAGGTAATGGAAAGGATAGATGGCATATAGAGATGGTAGAGATGGTGAAGGTGACGTGCAAATGATTGTAGTTTGGGAAATGGTGGAACTAAAGGTCAAGATTCTGGAGTTAGCACAGGGATCTAGTTACTTGATAACCTTGAAACCTTGGGCAGATGACTCAACCCAAGTCTCAGTTTCCACCATTGTTAAACCCCACCTCATATATCTGCTCTGAGGATTCAGGGAATTAAATGAGTGAAACACTTAAAATAGCAGCTACCACCAGCAGTTGTTCACAAAGTGTTGTATTATTGTTATGTTTTCAATTGTACAAATAATTTATCCTACCAGATTATTTTTCTAATAACAATTCAGCAAGACCATAACTGGACAACTGGCATCTCCAATAGTCACTTGATAGTGTTCCATGTATTATTCCCTGCAAATATTATTTATATAATCTATAAAGCTGGCATATTAGGATTCTAATGGAATATTTGTGAGCTCAGATTATAAACTAAGAGACTGGATTAACTAAATTTAGAGGATTTCTGTTTGTTTTGGGAAGTCGGTCCCTCCTATGACCACTCTCTCCTCCCCGGGCCCCACCAAATTCAGACCATTTATAAAGCAAAAACACAATGTTTCCATAATTTTACAAGTTACTTTTTTCAAGCTTTAATATTTGAAACTGGTTTTGATGAACACCTAAAAGTCTGTTTGGGATTAACAGAATTATCCAAAGTCCCTTATTGTCCCTTCCTTTTTCCTGGCTGTCAAACAAGCTTCTATGAACCTGCTTTGAACAGACCCACTGCATCCATTCCTAAGAGGTAGCTTCCCATGTATGTGGGTTTGCAAATATCTTCAGTAAAATGAAGTTGTACGCTCATCTTTTTGATCTTGTTGAAATAGTAGTGAATTAAAAGTCCATAGTTTTGACTTCAGCTTATCTATTTGTGTTTTGCACTGGAGAAAATCACTTGATATTCTGGTCATGTTTCCTACTTGTAAATTGAAAGACTAGACTAAAAGTTTTAACCTAGGATTGTTACATGTGGGGTCTTTACACCTGGAGATTGATTTTTTTACTAACCTGTAGCTGGATTTAGGATTGCCTTCATTTGTAAACAGCAATACACAGAATAACATTTGTGGTATTTGTGTTTGACGCCAATAGAAATCATAGACATTTTTATAACATTGTCACAGAGACACTTTGAAGTATCATTTGATATCATTATTATTTCAAAATTATATAGGAAACCTATAGCCAGACCTTGTTATTTCATGCACTAATAAAGAAATAAATACATGACTTTATCACATCACTAGAATTATATAAATATGTTGGTAATGATGTTTTAATATAAGCAGAATCTTTTGGAATCCCAGGTATTTGATTTGATTTGATTTATGAATTTTATTTGGAGAAGGCCATAGGTTTCACCAAACTAAATGAGGGGCCCATGATTCAAAAATGTTTAGAACCTTGGACTATACAGATGTTCAGTTCTCAAGGTGTTTTACAAAGACCATTCTTGGGCCATGAAGATCATCTAAAGTGATCTTTAACAGGTCAAACAATGCAAACCACTTCTTATTTCTGGCAGAATGATATGAGTATCTTTTTTATGCTAGACTGAGAGTTACTTCTAAGTATTATTATCCCTAATTGTAAAGGCTTCTATTCCTCAAGAGTTATTAACTAAAAGTAATGTGATTTAAATCTGCTGAGGACTCTAACTCAGTATTTTCCTAGGCAATCTTGCTGCCATGCAATTGCTTAGCAATATTATGTATGTGCCCCTGAAAACATCTGGAATTTTAGTTTTCAAGGAAGACACTTCACTTTCAGTCTGTTGAGTTGGTCATAGTTTGTAATTGCTGCTTTTCTAATTGCACTTATGAAGTTATTCTTAGGTATAATCTGTGTGTCATTTTGGAATTTACTTTTTGCAACTTCTGCATTGTTTCCATCTGATGATTTTGTTCCTCATCCACTCTTGTGGTGAGTTCTTTATCCCCTGGATAGGAGGGCATCTTGTGATAAGTGGACCTCTGTGTCCTTTGCCCATTGGAAAATGTTCTCTCAAAAGTTTTGAGAGCCAGAGAATTAATTACTTATATTAACTTTTTAAAATTCAGTTCATTCTTTCCACTCTCTTTGGTTCTGTTCTAATCTCATCATAAGTAACAGGATATTAAATCAGAAGTTTAAGCCAAGACCCTAAATCTTGCATGAGAGATCATGCCATAGGTTTCACCAAACTAAATGAGGGGCCCATGATTCAAAAATGTTTAGAACCTTGGACTATACAGATGTAGACGGTGACAGGTGAGCCATAGGAGAGGAGGCTGTGTTTTTCAGCCTTTCCTCAAGCAATTTATAGGAAAAAGGCCTCATGCGTGTTTCTTGAGAAACCAAGTGTGGCCCACCCATATTTGGAAGGGTAATAGGATCTCAGCAGACAGAAGCAGGAAATGTACCAGTAAAAATGATATCCAAGCACTGCAGTGTGTAAGGGAACCAGAGTTTCACGTGCCCCTATCAAGGAGTTGAGGTCTCCAGACATGATACTTGACAAAAAGTCCCTGAAGAGCCCGTGAATGTGTTCACAGAAGATGCAGCTCTAAACACTGGCTTGATCTAGTGAGTGTAAAGCCATCCTGCCATGGGACTAGTCAAGTAGGCACTTTGCTGCTCCTCTCAGCCTCTTCTCTCTCTTTCTGCAGCTCAGGAGGCCAAGGTAGCCAGTTAGGGAGGATGAAAAAGAAAAAAAAAAAATCAGCCATGTACCCCCCCCCACACCCCTCCCTCCACACCTCTTCTGGCCTCTGCCACAAACTCAAGTTTGGAAAGAAATCTTATTTTTGCTTTAAGATTGATGTGTATTATACATGACCAGACCTTCTAATGTCCGAGTTGAAACATTGGCAACTTAATGTAATTACACAATGTTTTTATTATCTAAGAAGGATTAGAAAAGTCATGATACTACCCGAAAGTTTGATCTTGGGTCAGAAGGTCAATTCCTTGCATTGAATATATTTTAAAGAGAAAGTAGGAGACAAAATAACTTTATGGTAGCACTCCATAAGTACTATATGTTCACTAATTATATAACCTCGATGAAGTATCTGCTGCCACTGAGACAACACAGTCTTATAATACACATTGAAGGGATTACCTCAAAGTTAATTGGCACAAAGTTTAACTGTTGGTATAGTTTCAATCAAATTTCACACAGAAAGAACATTCTGTCATCTAGGACTGGTTCCTGAAATATCAAGATATTTTGAGTAATTGAATCAAAAATTAATTTCTGTTAATTTTATTTACTTTCTCATATAATAAGACTCTTTGTAGTACATTTTGCTTTATATTCCTATTTTTGATAGATCTTCCGCAACCTCTCTATAAATGTTGGAACATTTTCCATGCTAATGTGTTCTTTTTTCTTCTTCAAGGTTTATATAGAAGCTGAGTGAATCTAAGATTATAAATTCCACTAGTTTGTTTTGGCAGATTATGTGTTATCTTAAACATTACTGTTCTCTTACACTCATTTGTTTTAAATTCCTAGCAACTAAGCAATGTTAGGTAAAAGACACTGGTCATTAGAGGGTTTGTTTAAAAGAATTTGTTTCCATTAAAAACATTCAGGAAAAACATGCATAAATTTTACATTTGATTTAATAGATGTTTAAACATGTCTCATCTGTTCCATTTCTGTATTCACAGATAAAATTGTAACTTCACAGAATTGTATAACCACCAGAAGATGACTTGATATATTTTATAAATCCATAGGCTGAAGAGAAAATGTGTGGTATCTTTGGAGAAATGTGCCACAAAAGCAACTGTGAAATCCAGCCTTCCACATTTTATGTATTCTGTTTCCTGAACTTATTAGTATTTTTCACAGGCCTATTTTGTTATTGTTTACTTATTTGCTTATTTTTTAGGTGAACCTGATCTTCATAAGAACTCAGAAGATGTAAATGCTGAAGAAAAACACGCTGATACACAGTCATAGGTTTGAAATACCTTAAAGGCTTCCGTCCTTTTAAACATGAGAGGTAATTTTATTTTTCAGATAAGAAATCTAATTGGTGAAGTGAATGTTTTGTAGAATATCATTAGAGAGAAAGTTATCTTATTTCAATGCCTTCCTGATCATTTTTTTTTAATCTGTCTTCCATTTTGAAGCAAAATCTTAAATATTTACCTTTTCAAAGAGTTCTTAATTTACTCATCAGTAAAAATTATACATCATGAGACATTTTCGTCCTTTAAAAATAATAAGCTGCAGTCCATAGGGAGGTTTAATACTGACTTATTTTTCCATATCATTTAAGAAATATGAATGTTTACACTGGGTAATAATAATAAAACAAGTATATATCATGTATCAAACATTACTGTTTGTTAAACTTTGTGAACAGTTGCATTACTGGCTCTTTTTCAAAAAAATTCAGCTTCTAGAGCTTGTTTTTGATCTACCAGATTATTGACTCTGTGAGTGATTCCTTGGAAATCTGAATTTGTAATAATCCCATCTGCTGATATTTCTGTACAGTACAGCTGCGAACCTGTCTTGGATTTACAGAGGAAATGCAGGCAGTTAGAAGAGAGGGATGTGTATTTATAGTGGAGATGGCTCAGTGTCTCCTTTAAAAAGTAAAAACCCAAGTGTTATAAGGAATTTTGCTGTTGGTGTGACAGTAGGGGCAAGAAAAAGTGCTGAGGACGCCATACAAAACCTTTGTGATGTGATTAGTGGTGCCTCAATTATTGCTGTAGATATGAAATAATTCAAATGTGATTAGCTTTTAAGATGACTCATTTTTTGGTATTTTTGAGTTGGTTGTAAGGCTTTTATTAATAATAATTTCATTAGTAGCAACTATCAAGTGTCAGGCACTGTGGTGAACATTTCACATGTGTTACCTCATCTAGTTCTCAATAATTTCAGAGTTTAGTGATTCCAATTCTTATTTTACATATGAAACTTGGATAGAACTGAAGCCACAAAGTAGCTGCTCAGCAACTAAGACCCATCTCTGGGTCTTAAACAATTTTAATATATGGTCTCATATTAGTCACAGCAATATTTCTCTCCATACCATCCATCTAAAATATAAAATTATTGCCTTCACAGCCAATGGCTGTTTTAGAAGAGTTCTTGGGTCTTGGTGATGGATGATGGAGCCCTCAAAGTTTATTTTAGAGGGAAAAAAACTAATTGAATGGCATATTTATAGATATTTTAAGTATAGAAGGTTTTATTGTAAAATAAATACCATTAGAAAACTGAGTTAAATAAAATTAAGTGAGATTCTTTCTTATCAGATGTCTTCAAACCAGTGTATACTATATAGCTTTAAAAGAAAAAAGTTTAAAATCAGTATTTCCTATGCATTTACGATATAGAGCTGAAATATTTATGAAGTTTCCAAAAATTGTGTGTAGGGAGCACAGGTCACCAATACATTTGTAAGAAATGACTGTTCAGTGTATGAAGATGTTTAAAGCAAAAAATAAATTGTCTATAAAATTCTGGCATCTCCTCAGTAAAGGTTTCAATGGGATTCAGTTGTCAGTTGATGAAGTCTAGTTTTCCTTTTTCAACTACCAAGACCCCCATAGCCGGAAAAGTTTGAGACTCTAAAAACTCCATATTCAAACTCCAGCACACTTTTAGACAATTTTTTTTCCCAATTAGGATCAATTAAATCCTGTAAGTTTCTTCTCAGTTTTAGGAAGCTCCTTCTTTAGTGCACAATCTTACAGGAATCACAGCCTTCATTAGGTGAAATTTACATGCCTTCAAAGAACAGGCAGGTCTCTTAAATGAAGGAAGTCAAACAACATAGGAGTGGTGCCAGTCGGCAACTGTGATGCAGGCACAGTGGCTGGGAGGTAACAGGAATTGACAGCCTTGGAAACAGAGTGGGCAAAGCACACTGAACGTGAGGCATGCATCCGGCTAGTCTGCCTCCAGCATATTTTCACAGCGCAAGAAGGAGGGGGCCAGTGTTTCCAGGTATTCTGTTGGTGAAGAGAGTTTTTTTAAACATAAAATCTTCTCATTTTTAATGTTGGCACACAGTATTTTGAAACACTATGTGGACCATACAAAATATATGTGAGGGTCAAATTTTGCCTGCAGGCTCCCACTTTGCATATTGACCACACCTACTTTGTGACCTATAGCCATTTCTTTCACTGGCCACCATCAGGGCAGGTATAGAGCTCAGGACAGGCTGACCATATCTCTGAAAACCATTGCCTGCCTCACACTCAGTGTGCAGACACCAACGGGACATTTTCCCAAGGTAATATTGAGGCCTAGTTAAATGTGTGCCATGTTGAAACCTTACAAATCAATGTGCAACACTACACTTCATGCAAAAACAACCTTTGAAATCTACTTTTCACAGTGTTATATAAATTCACCATTAATTTCTCCAGGATTTCTATCCACAAAAGTGGACAGTTTTGCTTAAATTTTTAAAAATGATTTTGTTAATGAAAGTGGATGAGATTGGAGTTGGATGTACAATGCCACACTGCCTTATTGCTTTAAAAGATGCTGGCATATCATTTATCATATTATCGTGAAAGATATGTCAGAGATTTCTGGCATTTCAAAAGCAAACCAGTATCAGACCTGTTACACTTGAAAGAGAGATTTTCCCTATTCCTACCAAGACCTGCTCTTTAGTGTTGAGTTTACTGGCCAAGAAGGTAAAAAACTAATGGGCTGTGAGCTGGATTTAGTCTGTGCATTTGGCTTGTTTGACTTACACACTGATTCAAAACACCTTTTTAAATGTCTTTATAGATGGTGTATGGTCTTTAGTTTATTAGAGTCCTGCTGACTCAAGCTGTTTTATGCTCACATGGGCCCACTTAAGTCATTTAATACTACCTGCCAGGCCTGTATAACTGCTTGAATTTGTGACTTCCGATCCAATGAACAATAATTTTTACTGGGATTAAAACATACAAACACAAACACACACACAGAAGAAGAAATACAAAGAATTCCAACTGATATAAAAACAACATCTGTTACATACTAATAAAACCCTTATTTTTGACAAGGTCTATCAAGTCCAATGTAGAATTACCACACAAAAGTTGATGCTTGTTTATGACTAAAATGTATCTTCATTTTCATTTGGATTTTATTTCAGAATAATGAGAACAGCACTAAAACCTCCTAAATCCTCAACTTCCGACGAAGTTCTGTTCTCCTCTTTGAACACACCCTTGGATCAGGCCACTTTCATCTATGTAAAGAACTAGTAAGAAGAGCATAAATTGGAATTAGTAACTCTGGCCAAATAAATACATTCAAAGTTGCTGCCAGAGCTTTTGGCCATTGTTTTTCCTACAAAAAAACAATCTCAGAGGAAAGTTTGTTTTGATTGTTTTGATCTGGCTTCTTTCATGAAGCCAGAGAAATTTTTAAGACAGAAGTTGGACAGTTTTAAATTTTCATCGCTTTGAACCCGTAAGAGCATAGGTGACTATGCAATACAGGTGCAGATGATGAGGCATTTTTAAAATTTACTTTCTTGCATTGTTTTGTACAGAATGTTATAACTACAAATATTTCAAGGTCTTGTGCAAAAGAAAAGCAAAACAAGAATTATAGAAAAGAGTATTTTTTTTGCAGCTCTGAGGAGCAGCTGTTTAGATTGTCCTTGTTATGTTAAATACGTGGGAACACAACAACAGGTGGGGCTGTTCACCAGCTGTGCTTGACATTGACACCAGAGGAGCATGTAGCCCTGGGTCTGTGACCTGATGAACACTTCACTGTGACTCACAAACCAGGAACCTACAGGAAACAACGGTCTCTGAAACCAGTGGACCCGCCTGCATCCATTCCCGTGGTTTCAAAGCACTAATTCATAGCCTACGTTGGCGTCATCACAGTGCAAGTTACACATTAACAGCAATCCAAGATAACACGGCCCCTCAGCCGTTGGAGACAGACGCTAGCCCTGAGAATGGAATTTACCTTCGGGAGTGTTGATCCCATTAGGACAGAACAACATTTATTTCAGGCCAAGGGATAAATGACAAGAAGTGTGTGTGTGTGTGTGTGTGTGTGTGTGTGTGTGTGTGTGTGTGTGTGTATTAAAAAATATCTGTGATCTTGGAAGCCCACGCTTTTCTGTACAGGCAGTATTACCTGCCGTGACTGTAATTGTACTACACGGAACGGACTGCAAGCCGTGGGGACCCCGCTGCTCTGTCACGTGTGCCTGAGCATGTGCAGAGCCTCGCCTCTGCTCTGAACCTGCTTTTATCTGTGACTGCCGACAGGAAAGGTCTAGTACAGTTAGGTGTAACTTTTATACAAACACTTCAATGACTGTGAGATGAAGTGAGTATGTCCTTGTGGAAGTCTGATGGAAAAAAATCAAGCATAGCCATCAGTTAAAGAATAAAGTGAAGAAGGGCATATCTATCCTATGAGTTTTCTGTACCTGCTTTTTTCATGGGTTCCACAATGCTAAGCAATATTTTAGAAATAGATACAATCAGAAGCATTTAAATCTGAGTAGTGAGATTTTATAACTCACAACTTAGTCTCTTTTAATGTGTAAGCCATATTCTATATGCATATTAGGTATGCATCTGTATAATTAAGACATTTGTGCATAGACTGTATAAAATGCTTTTAAATGGTCTGTGAATAAGGTCCCTTAGCTTTTGTTTCATCTGAATCTTGTGTAGAAAACAGCTAAACAATTGAGTTGTATAATAAACATCATAATGCAATTGATGCTTTAAATGTAAGCAGCAAAGATCTGTAACAATGTGTTGAGGGAAAATTTATAGTTGTGTACATTATGGTGACTTCTTGTCTTTCAAAAGTGAACTTTTTATTTCTATTTATGGAGAAACTACAGCTACTGCTTTCAATGTCTTTTTAAAGGAGCTACTTACCAGTTAGAAATATTCTGCATTTAAAATAGAACCTATCTGGGAGGTCTATATACTGTTGTTCCTATTTGAGTCAGTTGTCTCTCAGGAAAGCCAGAGAATCTCTGGAGGGAGAAGTAAACTGAAATACTGCTTCTTGACTCCTGTAGGAAACATGTCCACTTTGCTCCTATTTATACTTCAAGATCTACAGTCTTTGTTACTAAAAAGAAAACAGAAGACTATAACAAATTCATCAGTTACTGTATATGGGCGTTAACCTAATTTTCCAGGTTATATAACTTCCTAAGCACTGTGACTGAAATTCCAGAGGGAAGGGAGAAAACGTTCTTCAGAAGCGTTGTCACGCTGTCGATGCACTTTTTCTTTGTCTAATGTATCTCCCTGCCTTTGCCCCTATTTCCCTCCTTCCTCTCCCCACTCTATTTCGCTCCTTTCTTATCTTCCTTATTCCTTCCTTCCTTCTCCCTAAGACAGCTACTAATTAGTGCTAGTTATTGGGAGGTTGGGGCGGACGTGACCAGTGCCCGTTCCTTCTGCAAACATCAGCATAGCATCCATCCTGAGAGGGAGAGGTGACAGGTGGCTGCACTGTGAGTGTCCTGTTTTGTATTGTTAGTCTCAGCTCCCCAACATAAATCTATTTCATATGCTTTTTCCTGTAACCAGTACCTCTTCTATTAAGTTTTTAACATGACAAGATACAATTCTTGTGCTTTTATTGCTGTGATTCTCTGTTTCTTATTATATATAATTGTTAAATAAATCATACTGAAGCAAAATATTGTGAAACATATGGCATCTGATGTAATTCAATTTGGTGGGACATTGAAAAGTTGGAGAAGTCAGTGAAAAACAGATAGAAATGAGTTTTGATATGAGTTCTGTCAGAAAGTGATTTTTTGCTCCATTAAAGAAATTTCATTGCACCTTATTATTGTTCCCATTATTTGCAAGCTCCTGCCTGGAAGTATGCTGCATATAATAATCTGGAAACCTTTCTCTAGAAATTTCATATCTAATAGAGGAGATAACCTATACACATTAACAGCTAGAATGCCAGATTTAAAAGTAACCAGATGTAAAGAAAATGTACCTCTGGATATTAAGGGAGGTAAAACCTCTTCCATTCTCAGTGCTTCTAAGAAGACATCTTAGAATAGGTGGCACATGAGTTGACACTTCAATAACAAATATTAATAAAAGCTCACATTGCCTGTTTTCTATGTTCAGCCTCCATGTAAACACTTAACAAATATTATCTCTAACACTCAGTAATCCAGCTAAAAAAAAAAAGAAAAGTGGCCATCAACATGAGTAAGGAAAACAAGCACCAGAGAAAGAGCCTTGTCCAAGGCCATGCAGGTCTCAAGCGGCCGATTCCAAACTGGGTTTGGTTCTCGGTCTCTCTGGCACCAAAGACCTTTATTTATTTACTTCTACTACATCTAAGTAGGGGGGCAGAAGCACCGTGGAATGGAAATCTCTGTAAAGAAGGACAATGTAAATAAGGTAGCACTGGAGAACAGTATAGAAGCAAAGAGCATCGAGTCAAGGTGAAGACCTAAAATTTCAATAATTGAGTAATTGGTACAATATGTACACCTCTCAGGTGGTGTCTCCATGTTGCCAGAACATTCTGAACGGAAATATAACATTTTATCTAGTCATCAGATATATGATACTTAACTGAACTTTTTACTTTAAATGTGATTCCATGATAAATTTCAACCTAATATTAAAAAGCTTTTCAGAGGCAATATTTTAATTTAAAAATATAATTAAGATATAAAACATCTATTGCCTTTAGAAGCTATCGTAAGTCTTCTATTTAATTGCCTTTCTAAATATTACAAAGCTTATCCACCATTTAAAGCAAGCCTTAAACTATAAAAATAATACGTATTTTAGAGTTAAAAAACACATGCCTGATACTGACCCACATTACATATCTGTACTTACCTATCATTTCTTTTAAAGGAATCCTAGATATTTAAGATATAAATCTTATATAAGGACCAAATCAAGTATATTTAAAGCTGTAATTGGGGCTGTTTGTCCTTTAGTAACATTAATAAATTTCTAGGTTGTTTGCTTAACATTTGGGTTAGTTGGAAAGCTTCCTGTGCATCTCAGGCTGATGCATATTTTTTTTTTATCTCTGAGTTAAATATTACCATTAAGGAGTTTATTGTAGTTTCACTACTATATTACATTATTTTCTGACATTATCTCTTTTTTAATCCCTAGACCTACTCTTTGAGGAAGTGTTACCCCCACAAGGAGCCTTGGCAGAGGGGGTAAAATCATTTGTGTAGCCATACAGCTAGTAAGCAGAGAAGCCCGGATTGGAAGTCTAAGGGGTGTGACTCCCCAGACCACCAGGCAGACTCCCTCTGGCCACTGTGGTTGCATCTGTCCTGTCTTCTCTAGCCACCACACCATTACCTTCCTTTTCTACCCTTTATTTCACTCTACCTATAGTCCATATCCAGGCCACTTGTCTAGAAAAACTACCCCTCTGAGAGGGCAGAATTTCCAGTGACCAAGATCAGGGATGGGTGGGCTTTAGTGACCAATGAAATCATATTACAGCAGACAAGTTGTCTTTGATTTCTAAAGACAGGAATTATTTCCCATGCTTAAACCATGACCTTAAAATTGTGCTTTTTTCAAATAACCACTGCCATAAACGTCTAAATCTTTGCTACTTAAAGTGTGACCCCTACTTGGGAACTTGTTAGAAATGTTAGAATCTCAGGCTCCATCCAGAACTACAAAACTGGAATTGGCATTCTGAAAGATAGCTGGATGATTTCTATGCATATCACTGTTCTAAACAATAAGTCAGTATCATGGAGATAATTCTAAACACCCACTAAGCACTTAAACATGCGATTTTTTTCTCCACGTTCACACTAGTTCACGCTCTTGCCACTGTAGAAAGCGCTCAAATCCAAACCGAACGGAGGGACTACCGAGCGGCACAGAGTCTACAGTTTCTTCCACTGTTGAGAACCTTGCTGTGGCACAGGGCTTGGCCAATTGCAAGTTAAGTTATATTGTTTCTATAAGCATTAGAGACCCATTTCTTCTTTGTGTTCAAAGAAAACTGCCCTGTTTAGGTCTTTACCAGCTCGCTTTTGTTCTACAGTTGGCTGCTCTGCTCCCAGTTCTTCTCACTTTTTCTTTTCTGTACCCCATTATCATATTAAATCTCCTTAATTCATGCTTTGAAGCTATTGCTGTTCTTATAAACAGTTTCTCCTTGTCTGCACCAGGGGTCAGTTGACTTTTTCTGTAAAGAATCAGACCCTAAATACTTCAGGCTTTGCAGGCCACATTGCATCAAACTGTCCCTTTTCCTCTTCCTTCTTCCTTACCATTTTCTTCTTCGTCCTCCTCTTCCTTGTTTTCTTTTATGACCTTTTGAAAATGGAAAGGCCATTCTTAGCTTAGGGGGACGGAAGTGGCACACAAAACAGGCCACAGGCCAGATTTGGCCCATCAGGAGCTCCAGCTTCCCCAGAGCCTGCTCAGCCACCCTGAAGACTGGGCAGGTCTGCATTTCCAGTACCCCTGACATTCATTCACAGCACACGGAGCAGTGTGGGAGGGCTGGCTGCGGCGCTGGGTCTCGGCCTGCCGAATGCCTCAGCGTCACCTGGAGGGTCCGTTAAACTGCAGCTCGCTCAGCCTTACCCCCAGAGGTTCTGATTCAGTAAGTCTGCACTGGGTGAAGCCAGTGCTCTTAGCCTGGAGATCTCACCTTGGGAACCGCTGGTCTGCGGGTAAAGCTTACACTCAAAGCCCTGCACAGTCTAACCCCAGCTCATCTTTTTGGCCTTCCCTGCACTTCACTGTTCCTGCTGTGCCTTTGCACATGAGGCATCCTCTGCAAGGGTCTCACTGTTCCCTTTGCCATCTTCACCTGTCACTGGCCCCTTTCCTCCAAAGACCTACACACATGGCAGCTCTCCCAGAAAGCCTCTTCTTACATTTCTGCTCAGAACTCTGAGACCCTCTTCTCTGGATGATCACTGATCTCTTGCCTGTCTGTGCTGGAAAATTGTAGCTCACAATATCATAGGCTTGCTGCCAGATTTTAAGGTAAAGAAGCATTGAAGCTTACCTATAGTAGGTATTCAGTCAATATGTATTGAACCAATTAATATAAATTAATGAATGAAGGAAAGAAGGAAAAGTTTATTCTTGTTTGCTGTGTTTGATATATAATGGAGTTAATCCTTTTCAGTAACATCTCTAGTTAATTCAATCAAAATGAGACTCACTTTTCAAGCACTTTAGATCTACACAATCCCAAAAAGCCATTTGTGTTTTTTCTCAGACAAATGGAGAGTGCATTAATTCTTAATTAATTCTTAATAGCATACTAAAAGCAAAGCTGAATTATATGAGAGATACATTAAGATCTCCCATCTGTCTCTTGTCTTCCCTTAGGGAGATGGATCTGCTGGTGCAGAGATATATTAATTGTAGCTAATCTTACCAACTTTGCTAAGGAGAAAATCTCATATTTCCTATATAGCGTTTAGTGTGGAAACCATACACATTTTGGAGCAAGAATGACCTCAGTTCATAGTATGCTGGTGGTTGGCACCATTGGCCTGAACATTTCCTGCTCGGGTAGATGGCAAAATAATGATGAATATTTAAAGGCCCTAGACACATTGTTGGTTCTCAAATAACATAAATTACTATTATTATTTCATATTTATCCAGATGCCATTACTTCTTGTTGAATTTTATGTGGAAGCCCTGAGGCAAGAGATATCTCATCCAGGTAACTGAATTTGACCTTCAACTCAATTTCAGACTGTCACATATGGTCTCTCTGATCTCAGATTAGCTTCAATTTTCTCATCTAAGAAATGGAGATGTAAGAGAATCTATTTTACAGGATTGTTGGAATGATTAAATGAAATGGCCCATTTAAGGTGCTGAGAATATTGGTTGACACACAGAAAAAACTAAAATAGTATGAGTTATAAAAAAATAAGAATCTACTAGGATTCTTCATTTAAAGGAATCATCCTCTTCCTTTAAAATTAATTCATGTGTGTAGTTGCAAGAACATAGCATGGCTTTGACTTTAGTAGCAATATCCTGAAAGTCCACATGATGGGGAGGTTTGTCCATGTAACGAGTAGGCCAGACATCTATGGTGGATATCATACTGTCATTAACTTCAGCATTCATGTTGTTGCTTGAGGAGAGTAAAGGAAAAGTTACATATTTAGATAGAGAAAAATATAGATATAATTGAAATACAGATGATATATATGTATATATATTAATTGGGAGATACCTATATTCAAGGGGAAAATCTTTAACACAAACATTAAAGAGAAAAGTATCAGCCTAAAGTTAAAATAACTATAGCCTTTAGACTTCCTGGGTTGTTAAATAAAACACATTGTTACACATCCAGGTGCACTTAGAAGCAATGTAGCAGTTTCTCAAAAAAGAAAACCCGTAGGAACACACCCCAGCAAACTCCACTGACTTTAGAGAATCTTCATTAGCAAAAAGGAAAAGAAAGCTTTCTTTGGGGGGAACAACAAAAAAGAGAGAACCTTTCATACCGTGGAAAGTGGCCCTGTGGAAAGAACAGACGTGTCCACTAACTGGTGAAATCAGACGCAGTCTAGAAGCCAAGTGGGTCAACACTGAAAACATAATCTTCAAACCCTCTGGAGATGAAAAGGATGCTAGAAATAGCCATGGTGCAAAAGACACATTCAGTTGGAGAAGACTTGGCAGCCCTGGGCAGGAACTTATTAAAATCAAGTTGTGTGACCAGACAGGGAGAGAGAAGGCGGGGCCTCGCCTCTCCCTCAGGCCCCCTCCCCCTGGCTGACTTTCTCTCCCCGCTCCGGTGGCACCACAGCTCTTCACCTTTTGTCAGGATGTGCTCCACTTCTTCCTTTTGTCCTGCTTATTCTGGACGTCTCACTCCATTCTCACCTAGCTTGTCCTTAAAAGAAGATAATATGGAAGTGGTAACTTAGACAACTATTTATTTAACGAAGTTTTAGTTCTCTCTGCTTAATTTAATGGCGAATGGATTAAATTTCTTCTCTCCATAGAAAAGGTGTCCGTTTTTATTTCAGTGTAGTTGCATTATACATGCTTATACACATTTATACACTGCATATATTATACATGCATATGTCACATACACATAAATTCTACACACAAACATATACACATTCCTCAAAAAAATTTAACTCTGCACTGCACAATGAAATAAAAAAAGATTTTTAAAACGAGTGGATTCGTAGGAAAAAAATTTATTCAAATTTATTCATGACTAAATCAAAAATTTTTTTAATTTAGGAAATTAGATTTTCCCCAAAATATTGCATTAAATTACTTTATATCAATTCAGCTTTTGGTAGTTTATGATTAACAATGTCTAACTTTTAATACCTTTCTTCCCCTACTATAAAAATTACTATTTTTTAAAGTTTGCTTTAGATATCAATTAGTTCCAATGAGCATCTTCCTGTGAAAACTCCATTTATACTGACAATGAAAATGGGTGACTCAAGCTTGGCACTAAGTAGAATACTAGGATAATTATACTAGCACAGTATAGTTAGTAGTAGTATACATAATTAGTGGTATGAATTCTAACTTAGTCATCATTGGCCTTCATGTCAAGTTTACATTTTTAGACTACTGAATGTTCTCAAAAGCGAATAAAGGACTCATGTAATGTTTAAAGCATTTGACAAATATGACAAATAAATGATAATTTCAAAATAGAGACTCTATGTCCCATTAAAGCAAAAAAAAGAAAGATGAGAGCAACATCTGGTGATATAATTAGGATGATGAGGGAAACACATCCACAGACTTTATGCTGCAGGGGAAATGTAATGAGAAACCCGCTCATCTACTGCCATGTCTTGACAAATGCCAGTCTCCTTACAAAATAAAGAAGAAAGAACAGATAGTCTCTGGTATTTATTAAAGAGATGTTCAACCATCTGTGAATTTTTTTTAGTTTTCACTGTTTCATTGCTTTGTTTCATATAAAGCCATGTTTATACCTTTGCGACTGCAGGGAAGGAAAGCATTTTCCCACCACTCTTAGGGTTCCTGGCTGGGTCTGAACATTAAACTGACAAAGGCAGATTAATAGGACAAAACATACAAATTTATTTCATGTAAGTTTTCCATGACATGGGAGCCTTCATAAGGAGACGAAGTTCCACAGAAACAGGCCTGAGTGTTTTGTACCAGGCCTGGTGACGAGTGGACAGTGTGGAGGAATATGGTCAGTGAAGGAGTATGAGGTAAGGGTAGTGAACTGGGGGAGCGGCGATGCCTGCTCAGATTCTTCCCAGGGTCCCTTTTTCTTCAGAGACAAGGGTGCTCTTTTCCCCTGGGTACAGGGAGGGCACCTCTCACAGAGCATTTTGTGGCCCATTTCAGGGGAAAGGGGCAGAGGGAAGGGCAGAGTGACCTTCCTGCTTCTGTTGTTTCCTCAAACTCCTTCAGCTTAAAATATTCACTATGCAAAGGTGCCATATTTTGAAGTAGTGTGTCCTGATCTTTGAGAAGAATGGTATTTTGAAATTCATTCCTTGGTTAGCTGAAGGAGTTGGCTGCAGTTAGAATGTTCTGTTTGGCTCTTTATCAAATATAATACTATTTTTTAATGTAGAATATTAATTTTTTAATAATATCTATAGTATGTTCCACAGTTATGCATTTAAGTCTGGGATAAGCCTGTTTCTCTATACTAATTTTACTTTTTCAGCAAAAGAAAAGTCTGGGAGTGGTCAGTGAAAATCATTGTTCTTCAGACCCTGGGGGTAGAGTGGGGAGAAGGTATAATAAAAAATAGCACTTTGTGAAATTGTTTTCATTTTTTAATTTATTATAAATCAAGGAAAAGAGACCAGAAGATTGATGCCTTGTTTTTAAGGAAAATATTATACTTAAGTTTGTCAAATTCAGCAATTCTCTTCTTTTTTTTTTTTAGCATATTAAAGGTTATTTTTTTAAGTATAGATTTAAACATAAAATATATTTTGAAATGAACCAAGTACTTTAAAAAAAGGTTTCAAATTTGCTTCTTTTATTGGTCCTAGGTCATTTCAGTCTGAAGTCAATGCCAAAGAATTAAAGTAGAAGTCAGGTTCTCTTTCCCACTCCAGCATCATTAGCAAAATGATCCCCCCATGTTTTATGTTTGCAGTTAGAAAGTTTAGTTCCTAGGCAATCTATAAGACACTGTAAGAAAACATAAAGGCCTGTGGCTCCTAAGGAGGATGGACTTGCCCACAAACTTACCACAATTCTTCAAACAGATCATCAACTAGTGGAAGGGTTTGCTGGACAATGATTTCATTTAGGGCCACTTCTTTTCTTTGGACTCCTATCTGTCATATATATTTCGTGTGATTATTAGCTGAGAAACACAGGTAAGGCCACCTTATTATTGTAAAGAACTGAACCAATATTTACCAGCAGGAGCACAGCAACAGTAACAGCCTTTTGATTTTTATAACTCTCATGCATAATCACCAGTTGGCATGTAGTAAACTATCAATATGTGTTTGTGGAACTGAACTGAATGAAGACCAGTGGAATTTGAAAAAGAAAGAAAGGAATAAATAAATATGATGGAATTGGAAAAGTAACAAAGGAAATGTATTGGAAAGCTTCCCCATTGTCAGATAAGACTCAGACTCCAGAACTGAGAAAAACAAAAATGAATCACATAAAATTTACCCACATTCAAGATCTCGCTTTCAACAGTAGAAATAAATTAAAACCAAAAGGAAGAACTTGGCAAATAGCATAACATGATTAGAAAAAATATATATAAAATGATGGAACACTTTCTGAAAAACATACCAGTGTTTATGTATAAAATACCTGAAGTCATTCAGAAAGCAATCCAAGAGGGAGAAAATAACACACCAACCAGGATGGAGTTGGAGGTGAAGGTGGTGTTTGTTTTGTGTTGGTATTTTTCCAAGCTCCAGCAGGAGCACAGCACTGACAAGTCCGTTTCTGGTTGTTATCAACTCATTTTGCACCTGGAGGAGAAAAAGAAAATAACTACTCCAGAACACAGTGGAAAAGTTCCAGCAAACTTAATACCATGTCACATAAATCTCTGTGAAGGGAAAAATCTGGTAAGCAGCACTTAGTAGCAACAAGCTTGTGTGCTGGGATAGAGCAAATTATCCAATTAGTGATTTGTAGGAGGAATTTTTTTCCTGGAAGGACTTTTAAATCTTAAAAAAAAATATTGATTACCATTTTTTTAGATCACTTTCTAAGGAGGTTTAAGAAACAGAAAATATAACTGGTTACAATGCATATTTACGTGTGTTTGTTTCTATCTTGAACAATTTTGTTTTGTTGGCAGTCATACAAACAATAGAAGATACCTCTTTTCTCTTTCGATCCCACCTTCCCTTAGTACTGCTGCTTTCTGTCTATTCCCACCTCTTCTTTTTATCTTTGCTGCTTTTTATCTTTGCTTGAGGTTCCTGAAAGAGAATCCAAGGAGAGAAACAGATACTTGAGTCGGAAGGAGCCTCATGTGGTCACCTGGTCACCCACATATCATTCTCCGCATTTTATTGATCAGAAAACTGAATCCCAGAGTGATTAGAGGACCTTCCCAAGGTCACAGTTACGATTAAAGAGGAGTGCCACCTTGTTCAGTTTCCTTCCAGGAGTTTATCATCACCACCTGAAATGATCTCATTTATTTGATTACATGTATCTTGACAGTCTTCAGACACTAGAATGTACATCCAGAGATTTAAGGACCTTAACTACCTTGTTGATACCTGTATGCTCAGCACTTAAACAATGTCTAGCATGTCATAGATATTCATATATATTTATCAAATAATAAACTAGAATATTTTTTGTCCTGCTTCTAAAGCATACTTTCATAAACTACACCCAAATTATCCTATGAAAATTAATATAAAATCCTAAACGGTATCTAAATTGTTCTATCTAGCTGCAGGTCTATCATAAACATTAACTTAGTTTATGCATATTTAAGTAGCAGAATTACCTAGTGGGTGTTAATGTTTTCAACTCCTTGACACGTATAAGTAGCCAGTGCTTCCTCTAGATGCCCCAGGGAAGAAGAAAGCCCCTGACTTCTGTTCATTCTGGGACGCAGAGACTGCAGGCCACTCAACTGCTACCCATACTCACTTTATACCTTACAGACAAAACCTTAATTTACTTGGAAGGTAACAAGGTACCTGGTTAAAAATACTTAACTTTCTCCAACTCCTTTGCATCCAGGGGTGGTCTTGTGACACAGCACCGTCTCAGGAGGCATAGCTGAGGGATTCTGGAGATGGCTTTGCTTCTCTGCTGCACGTTCTTTCCCTTTTCCCACTGTTCTTTTTGCTTAACACAAACCGGATGCCCGGAGTAGCACTTTCTTGGGACCAAGAAGTAACAACTTTGAGAATGGTAAGGAAAATGAAAAGTACCTGCATGCTCATTGTGTCTTGAGCCACAATTCCAGCCCTGGACATTTTATTGCATGACAGAAACAAATCTCTAGGCCACTGTTTTCCTAGATTTGCTAGATTTCCTAGGTTTTCTATGATTTGCTGCCAAATATTTGTTCTTAATAATAATGAAGAATCATTTGCTGAACATACTGTAATATTCTGTTACTTTCAGACTGTAATATGGTAGTATTGTATACTCCTGGGATTCACTGTCTCATTCCCTCAAGCTAGCCTTGTTCGTACTAAAAGTCAGAGAAAAGGGGAAAAATACTAAGTCATATCTGTAGAGTGAGAAACAAAAAATGAAAATGAATGGAATCCCATATTAACTTACTTTCTCTAGTTTTTTCTTCAAATTCCCCACGCTTCTCTGAGTTCCATTCTCTGCTTGCTTTTCTCTTTAATCGACTCTCATGTTCATCTCCCCTCTATGGAGCACATCTCCATTCGCTGCATAAACTACGTCTGAAATGCAGTGAGGAAAGTGCCTGCACCATGTCTGTGTCTACAGAAGAAAGGGGCCTCACAATATAAATGTCAAGGAAAGTTCTACAGTTAAACGGTAGCCTATCTACAAAAGGCAAACAGGCACCTATGCATTCATATATATTATTTCATTTAATTAACACAACATTGCAAAGTAATAACTTTACCACCATTGCTGTGTGAATTATGTGGGATGTTTGCAGCTTAATACCTTAATTACTACAATGTCACTTAAAACCACAGATGCCCTCCATCATTTTCAAAGCTCTGATATTTTGTTCTTCAGAGTGTCATCATGTTATGAAATCTAACAATTTAATTCTTTAACAGATTTCACATTTCAGCAACATAGACATTTTAAAATAATATACCTGCTGGAGACTTGAAGACAAGATTTTGGAATCATGGACTTAGAAAAAAGTAGGGGCATTTCTTCTTCAGAGAAAGCAAATATTCAAAATTACATATAAACACAAATGCTTTAATGTAGTTAGATATGCTTTTTCTATTCAGTTTGCACTTACACTGCTTTTAGATGTGGGTGAAAAAATAGAGAATTTCTAAATTAATACAGTGTAAGTGGTTTATTTATGACTTCATGAATTCATATTGCAGTTAAATGAACTCTGTGATACCTACATTTAAGTTATTTGCCATGACAATATCACAAACCAGCATTTCCAAAACTTCATTCAACTGTGTATCATTTTTGTGATTTTGAGGTACCACCTCTACTGTAGTTACTTAATATTTTTCCTTAAGTTGATTTAAAATCTGCTCACACATTAAGCTTGCCTCATCCCAAGCAACAATAGCTATAAAATCATGAATTTGGGGTTGCTGATTATGTATCTTTTCTAATATATAGTATAATAGTATTGATCAATATGAAAATAAAAATAATTTGTCCTGGGCCAACTTAAAATAATCTGTTTTCACAATTTAGAAAACATTGGCAAAAATTAAAAATGGATGGCCTAGGTTAAAAACTCTGACCCCGATTCCTGCTTTCCTTTGCCATGTTATGCTTCAATTTCTCAGGTGTAGGGGGATAAAGGAAAAAAAACAAAAAAACACCAAACCACCTTATCCAGCTGACATGACTTTTCTTAGATCCAGTGACACTGTTGGAAGAGGACCAAAAGCAAGTGGCCAGGATGAGGAGGAAAGGTTTTGAGGACCTGGTGCTATTTTATCACAGAGATGAAATCACTTAGGAGATGACAGTGTTCTTCAGTATCTGAATGGATGTGACATAGGAAAGGAGGAGAGTTTAACACAGAGAAGAGCAATTAGAGCTCTTTGGCTGCTTATGGAGTTCAGCTGAAGTTCTTCAAGAAGTGAGGTGATCAACATTTGTCTGTGATGTGAAGAGGATCATGGATCAGATGTAAGCTTGCATAAATTGTCTCAGGTCCTTCCTCCCCCTGATAATAATAGGCATCAATTATTAAATGCTCACTAAGCTGGGCTAAGCATTTTAATAGGTCTTATCTCATTTAATTTTCATAGTAACCCAACAGGGGTAGGTAAGACTGTACCCATTTTACAGATGGAGAGACTGATTCTAAAATTATGTGGAGATTGAATTTGAACCAAGTCAGAGTGATGCAAAGCCCATCTACTAACCACTGACTTATCTGCTACAAATGGGGTCTGGGAAGGTAGAGTTTTTGTTTTGTTTTGGTCAGAAAGTTTCTTTTCCCACTCAGCTGAACTGAAGCCAAGTTGTCTCCTTGAAAAAATTTTGTTTTAAACTATAATTGTGAGAAAAGGAAACTGAAAAGCTATTATCTCAGCTGATTTCCTCCAAATTTCTGAGAAAGCCAACACATTTTCCAAAGAACACTTAGGCTTTTAATTGTTTTCTCTCTGTTTTGAGAATAGAGAATAGGACAGAAGAAAACAGCATTTCCTAAGGAAAACTTATCCTCCCCCCTCCCAGCTCCGGCAGCCTCAGCCCTGTCCCCTCTGAAAACTGATGCTTTTAATTTCAATCTCTTTGTGTTTTTAGTAATGGAGAACAGAAGAATCCAGGTTCCATGTTGTTTATTTCCTTAAATGATGTTACAAAATCAGCAAAAGCTTTGGTTTCTTTTGTTTGTCTGAATCCTTCTGAAAAAACATTTATGAAAGCGTCTGTTCAAGGAAAGAGAAGGGAAAGTTTTATTTTTTAGGACCTCAGGGTATCTCAAATAATCTCAAGGAGTATCTGGATGTTTTCCAAACACAAGTAATTCAAAATCACTTATAACAAATATGTGCCTTAATCAGATTTCAAGTAAAGAGAAACTTAGGAAATGAAATCGTCACAGCAGGTGGTCTAGAAATTCCAGAAAGTTTGGGGTGGCTTAACAAAAACAAAACAAAATAAAAAAGGCCATGGTCAGGAGGCTGGAGAGAAAGGAAAGAAGCACAAACAGAAGGAAGGGAGGAACGTGGAACTAAGGTATCGTTCAGACTTGTGATGCTACTCGAAGACGTTTGCATTTATTTTCTCGAGGAAAATATACTAAGAAAAACGATTGTTGTCTCTGCTGTATTGTCCTACAGATTTAAAATTTTCTCTTAATCCCCATATTATGGAACTTGGATTCAATATCAGAAACAATAATTTGACTTCTTTTAATCTTGATGCTAAGATCCCAGAGTGGATTTCACATATGATTTTGTCTTGATTTCCTTCTTTTCTGACTTTTAAGAAATCTTTTTATTTGTTTTTCATCCATGAAACTGAATCAGAGTGGGAACCAAATTGGGCATTCTTCCATGGCCATTTACATTTACATTGAAATGCCATAAATAATATTGTTCCAGAGGCCAGAACTTTTAATTATCAAAGCCATAATCAGTGAATATGTACTGTCCTACAAACCCCTACTTTACCAAATGGTTTATTTCTTCTGCCAGTTCTGTAGGGGAGAAATGATCTTTCCTTTATTTTCATAACCCCAGCAAAAGGACAGGGGTTATGAAAGACTCATAAAAAATAGCTGTTGAATTAATGAATGATTACATGCATGAATTAATGGAATTTTTTATTTTACAATAATAGATTTATAAAATGCTAGTGATTCATTAAAATGCAATGGGAAGAGCTCATTTTTCAAGTAATAGCCAAAAAAAATGTGGCAGGGTAGATTTGGCATATTTTATTTTAGATTTAGGATTTTTCTGTCTTCATAGCTAGTGGAAATGCTGGGAAATCTCTCTCTCACAGTGTAATAATGCAGGGAATACTGTGGTCTTAACCATTAACATGGTTGGGGGGAAAAGGATGTTTAATATCTAAAGACTAATCTATTATGATCTTTTGAATCAAGAAATCTGTTACTTCATCATTTTGAAACAAATACCATGTACCATTTTGGATACAGACATATAAATGCAGATCTTAACTTAAAAGTTTCATTAAACATTCCTCTGTAAGTTAAAACCAGACACACACTCATGTTTAAATGTATTTAATATTTATTTTTTTACTCTTAAAGTGATGCTATTTACATTTGACCTTAGAAGGCAAATCCTATCTGTAGGACATAAGGATTAAGCTCAGCAGTATTAAAGTTAGAACACTCACGTGTTTGCAAACGTCTATGTCATTAAAAAGAAAAAAATCACCATAAAATAAATGCTTATTGTTCCTTAAATGTAAGTAATACGGAACCATCTGTACTTAGCTCTAAAGTTCAACCAAAGAGGGCTTCCCAGGAGGTGTGTTACTACTGTATGAGTGTGGAGGGCACAGATAGACAACGCTTCTGAAGTCAAGCAGTGGCGTCCCATGCGAGGTTCAGAGGAGTGAATAGTTCGGTTATTCCCAAGAAACTGTCTTGGGGCAGACCTGTGATTAATGGTCCCATTGCTCCTCTCTTTCATTCACACCTTCTTCTTCTTCAGGGAATGCTGATTCACTCTGGCCTTTCAGATGCTTAACCCCTGAAATTATAAAAATTATGCTCAGTTTAAGTGAAATTTGTTTCTGGCAGATTCCCTGCTTTGCTACAAGAGATAAAGATATGTGTTTGCACCAAGAATCTCAGCAATCTAATCCTATATAAACCTCCTAATTCACTAAGGAATAAAGACACACTCAGTCAAATTTCCACTAGAGGCAGGCTATCTCTTATAATTAAATTAAGTCTTTTACATTAGGAATTGCATCACAGTTTATTAAAAACCTGTTAACCAAAAATTTGTTCACAGGCTCTTATTGTAATTCTGATATATTATTTAGTTCAAATATTTCTCTTGGCATCCCTGAACTCTATTACACCACAAACCATTGAAACCCCTAGGAACAAAGGGGTGTGTGTGCCATTTTTGTAACCTATAAACAACAAAAGAATCATGACATTGTTAGTCTTCTTTAGGAATCAGAACATCCCCATTTGATTATGAAACTTATGTATACAAAATTCTCCAATGATTTCCCCCACAATCTGCAGAGAAGAAAACCACTGGCACATGATCTGGCTTCTCCCTACCTCCTTGGCCTCATTGCTCACCAGCCCTTCCTGTTTCCACCTTCACAGTAATTTGTGCGTTAGCCATACTGACCCGCTCTTCCGCATGCCCTGATCACTCTTGGCTCCCGCAAGCCTCCATGCCTATCTGGTTCCCACTGCCAAATGGCTTCTTCCTGCTCACCCACCTGATAATCTCCCACTCACCTTTTCGCTCTCAGTTTGCCTTCTCTGTGAAGGCGCCTCTAATTCCCCAAATAGACTTGGCTAGATCTTTCTCATATTTCCCCACTGCTCTTAGATCCCTTTGTCTTGTATCAGTTACCATATAAGACTGCATTTGTTCACATATCTTCTCATTAGAGCAACCTTCTTGATATCAGGATTATGTAGTTTTACACTGGGGCCCAGGCACAGTGCCTGGCAAACAGTAGGTGCTCAGTAAGATTAACTGCATAAATGATGGATGGAATCAATGAGTAACAGTCAATTTGGTAGAAGTCTTTGGTAGTTTCACAATAACGTATATCCAGACTTTTTTCAAAATTTATTCAAATACAGAGAACAACCCCGAAGGAGACTACTACAACCATACTCAATCTACAGAATTATCTTTCATTTCACTTGGGCCTATTCTGTTAAAACATCATATTAATTGACACCCCATGCATACAGAGATGCTTAATGTGGAAAGTTTTATACATATATTTTAGAAAATTGGTTTATGAGGTTTTTCTTATTACTGAAAAATGTTTCAGTTAGAATTGAATGAAGAAAGTCACTATTCATGTTTTCTATGAAGCAAAGAGATTAAAAAAATAAAGCATAGATCTGCAGGTACTGCAGTCAGTGCTCTTTGGCAAAGAATGACATCCTTGGACTTGGTGAATTATCTTGAAAAAATATTTGATCAGTTGTAATAATACTTAAATACTTTAATTTCATCTGCAAACAGATCACTCACAATTTCTGTTGACTCAAAGTTGCAGAGAGACATTTGTTATTAACAAATAAAACTTATGTTATTACAAATGACATGGGGAAATAAAGGTTTAAATGCTAAATAAGGAGAAGGAAGGAGTTCAATGAGCACCCAAACCATCACTCTGCTAGAGTGTTACACACCTGAGTCACTCACCTCACAACAACTCCATGAGATAAAGACTGGATGCTGGAATTTACTCGAAGAAGATAAGTGATTTGTTCAAGATTATAAGGATATTGTAGTTCTAAGAGAATGTCTGACACATCATAGTCCCTCGATATATACTGACTGCATGACTACATGAATGACTGACTGAATGAATGAATGAATGAATGAATGAATAAACATAAAGTCCATTGTCAGGAGACCCTAACTCATTTTCACCTTTAGCCTTTTGCATGATGACTAGGCCTTCCTGTCATTCTCTGGGATTTACTATATGTTTGTAGTACTTACTAACCTGGTTTAGATGATCTCAGGATTCCCTCTGAAATATTAAAGCACATAAATTAATTTAGCTCCCTGCTATTCTCAGCTGGAATTACCTGTACCTCCTTGGGTTTGAAAAGGTTCAGTTACCTCCAGAGCTCATCCCTTTCATTCACAAAGTAACTACAGAGTAATGATGCTGTGTTCAAGACACTTTTATTCAAATTAGGGTTAATAACTTAATGCCAGTACTGATTTGTCTATATAAGGGATCAAACATCTAAAAAAAATCATTAACCAAAGTAGCCAACTTATTAAACCACTAGTCAACTGCTTCCCATACTTGAATGAATACAGGCCTACTTGCTTATCCTGATCCACATTTAATTTATATAATAATAATAATAATGATCACAAAGTGATATGAGGAAGCCTTTACTAAAGTAACATCACCCAGATGGGCAAAGCTTAGAAGGGGCCTTTCTTAGCCTTACTCCAGTGTGACATTAACTCGTTCCAGGTGAAATGTTTTGATGAGGCAGGAGTTGGTGACCTTAACCCAGAGCTGCTCTGCAGAATATCTCTGCAGAACCACAAGTTCTTTGGTGCCCAAAGCAGTTTATGCTAATGTCATCTTTCCATTGGATAATGGATGATGCTTGGTTAATTTGTTTTGAATCTTTCTTTTTCCCTATCAGCAATATCCATTCAGTTATAGATGCAATAATATTGAAATTAAAGTGTGAAGGGTGTGAGGACTGTCCAATAAGTTCTTTGTCCTCTCCCCCATCACCAAACACACATATATTTTATGTTTACATTTTCTTTAAACTTTGATTTGACATTTGAGGAATTCTGGAGGTGGAGGAAAATAACTTGGTCTGGGGGTGTTGATGAAATCTCAGCCTCCTTTTCTGCCAAATGCTAATGAGCACATGGGAAAACACCACACCTGCACAGAGGCTGACTCCCTGTACATGGCACAGGGCCTCCTGGAGCAAACACAGATTCAACTAGCCCTGCACACAGGCAGAAGCCCAAAAAACAACAGAGTTTCTTCTCCCCATAGCAAATGAACACACAGGAAAAGGATCCACATACAAGACCAGGATGTGCAGCACCACTATGTGAAGGAATAAAAAGAATGTAGAGTTTGAGGGAAAGAAAAGAGACTGAGTAAAAGAAGAAAAGACATAAATGTCCCCAAACAGAACATAATACTCATGTTCTTCTCCATTCTGTAGAGCAGGTGGTTAAATGGGAGTTGGATGAAGTCATGAAGTGACTGAGTGAAGAACTATGAATATGAACCACAGAGGGAGGCTTATATTTGGCAAATCACAGGTTAATATGCTTATCAATTAATTTGGAGAGCAAAAAGGCAGATTTATTACATTTGTAGATAACGTAAAACTTGGAAGAAAGATGACACAATCAATGAATGACAAAATACGACTACAAAGGATTTCCAAGAGCTGGAAAGACAGCCTAAGCAATTAAGGTAGCAGTCAACAGGGAGTTTTGTTTTTTAGGAAGATTATTTTAGTTCTAAAAAATAGAGAATGAGGGCAATCTAGGTTGAATATAGTTAGAAGTTTCAGGTGACTACAGTTTCAACATGACCCAGTAGAATCACCTGATGTTCCCAGGAACAGAGATCTTGGCGATGTCAGCAGCATTTCTAATGCAGAGTCAGCAGATTTAAGAGAGGAAACTACTTACTGTCTCACCCTATGTTGATCAGACCTTTTCTGAATTATGCTGCCTAATTCTGGGCTCTGCATTTCAAGAATTTCATTGAAGATGGTAACTGAGATTAAAAGTAATCTTATGACATCACTTTTCTAGAAGACTTGCATATGAAATCAGAATGTTTCGCACAGAGAAAATGAAGAGAGGGCAAAAGAGGCTCCCACTGAATTCCTAAAAGACTGGAAAAAGAAGTAAAATTCATGGATGTACCTGCTGAGAGCAGAAATAGGGTCAATAACTGACATTTATGGGGTAAGAGCAGATTATAGCCCAATATGAGGAGGAAAATTCCTAAACTTTTTATGTATGCCCAGCACTAGACGTGTGAGTGAGCTCCCCATCACTGTGCGTGTTCAAGGTAAAGCTAAATTTCCCTCTCTGAGGTGAGTTATAGAAGGAACCCTGCAATGCATAGCAGGGTGGGCTAACCAGCTCACTGACTCTGAGATGCTATGCATCTACAAGGGAGGTCTTTTTTTCTGCTGAAAAATTTTCTCTGCTGCACTATAAGTTAGAAAAAAGTATTATAACTTCAAATAATTTAAGTGGCCCGACTCCACATTTTAAAACTCATTCACATTGGGAGTAGCAAATGTAAATGGATTCCTTTTTTTTTCCAACCACATACTTTAGACCTTAGAAATCATTCTAAAGTCCTCCAGGGAATCTGTGGGTGGGTTTCAGAGAGCCTCTGACCCTCTTGGAATTCTATTTATAGTTGTGTTTTTGCTTTTTCAGGGAAGAAGTTCCATAGTTGTTAGCTGAATCTCAGAAGGGTCTCTGACCCCCAAATAATTGTGAATATGAATCCTCGTCTGGTCTCTTCAGTTTAAAGATGAAGGAACAGTTACAGATGGCAAAGTGACTTGCTTAAATTCACATAGCAATCACTGACCGAGCTGGAACACAAACCTGAGCCCCGAATTTGTATGGGAGGCTCTTCAGCTGGGTCACCAGGACTCAGTCCTCCACTGCCATTGATCTTTTCCAAAGTTAAAACCTGAAGGAAAATAATGGAGTCACAAGATCATGAGTCTCTTTTCATTATCAAGTTCTTTTTAACGTTAGCTGATAGATTTAGATGTAACTTTTCAGTCTGTTGCTGTTACTGTTTTTAATAGAATTTGGAATCAGGAAGATGTAGAATTTTACCTTGCCTAGGAACATTCCTAGAATAGAACCAAGTTACAAATTATGTTCAGATTATGAGAAAAGAAGCAGCCTTTCTCTCTGCTATGCTCAGACCTAAGACTAGACTCTGGGAGACACAGAAAATATATCATGATCTAGTTTGGGAAGCATAGTTATTGTGGGGAAAACAGAAGTTCCCATGACCAAGATCCTCACGTGACCCTGAACTACTTGATGATGTCACTGGCCTGCTGCTTCCACACCTGCAGGGAATGAGCTATTATTGACTAAGTCACAATATAAAGAGCTCTGCCCAGTGCTCTGGATGGAGGCAGAGACAGAGGTGGATCACAGACCTCCAGACTGATGGATGCAGATGCGATTCTAATGCTTGACTACTGCCGAGAGAATAAAGCCAGCTGTAAAACCAAGAACGTTCCATTGTCGTTTCTCGGTCTCCCTGAATCCATAGTGAGCTTGCCTGGGCCTGAAACTCTCAAGCAAGATGGTCATCAAGTAATATGAATCAAATTTAATAAAGCTCCTACTGCATGTTGAGCACAAGATAGACACAAATACAAATCAGATGGCGATGTAGGTCAAGGGGTGATGGTGTGAATATAAGTGAAGTTAATTCAGTTAAAATGTATTACAGACCAGTATAACAATGCATTTGGAGAGTTCTGATACAGGAAAGAAGAGTGCCAACTTGGGAAATAGCAATCTGGACTTAATCTTCTAGTTAGATTAAGGGAAACAGCAAGTTTGATTTCTATAGGAGAAAACTATTTGCAAAATACATTTAATAGGCATTAGTTTTTTGAAGGCCTACCATGTACAAAAGAGTGATTTCAGTGGCCCTGATGGTTTTCTGATTGTTCCTTGTAGTGACCCTTCAAATTTATGAAAACAGTCATGCTATATATACTCAAGGAATATAATTTATCCAATTAATATGGTACAGTAAGGCTCCTCAGTAAAGGCCCAATGTCTTTCAGATTGAAAATGTGATTTATATTTCCCAAAATGCTTTCACATGTATTTTGTTTAATCTGTTTGTCAATCATTCATAATGAAAAGTTATACATAATATGCTGAGGGTCGTAGAGGTCAAGTGACATATTGATTTCACTCCAAAGCTAAACCCATATCATGATAGCATGTCCTTAATTTACCTTAAATCTATCCCTTTCTATGTTACTTGAAGTAAATTATATTTACACATCACAGTTAATCTCCTTTCTAATATAGTAACTGGTTAGTTAATATAAATAATAAATCAACACATGATCATTTCACTTAACTGTCCATTACTTAGGGAAGCATTTCTCTACAGAAGGATAAACGTATAATATGTTTCTCTTTTCACCATACATGGGAATGGGCAGTACATTTATGTGACATTCATGAGTATTTGTGAGTATTATATATTTCAGATATATTTTTACATATCATATATTTCACCAAAGCTATTGCCCAAGGGTAATGCCTCAGTGAAATTTGCAGCAGCAAATACTGACAAAGTAGGGAAAGAGGCATATTGATGTACTATTGTTAGATGTGTGAATTCAAAATGTAAAGTGCCCACAGACTTACTTTATCAGTAAGTTTGAAGTTGGGGCCAAGGAAAAATACATGTATTTTTTAATTTTGAGAAGATCCTGCTTCTCAGCTTAGGATGAGAATCACTTTGATAGACTGAGTGCCTCTTTGCCTTCTACAGGCGAGTGCCCTTCTGAAACCCCCTTTCTTCTAAGCTAATGCATTCCCCATGAAATCAGAAGTAGAGTTAAATTTTTAAGCCTACACATAATGGAATTAAATGGTGTTGAGCAATTTCACTTTAGAAAGGGACAAATGGCTCCCTAGCCTCAAAGACTTGACTGTCATTGATCCAACACAATAGCATATCTAAAATAAAGAGTGCATCAGTCAGCAGGAGTCAGTGGTTAGCTCTGAAAGCACTAAAAATAAAATAAGAAAGAGAGTCGCATTTACAGTCACGGAAGCAAATGCTGTCTGTGCTTTTTTAGTGTGCCCACGTGAGGATGTCTAAAGCATTTTAGAAGGCTTTTTCTTCCAGGTGGGTACTTCCCTATTGAAGCAATGGTCACTACAGGCCACCATAGTCCAATGCCAGTATGTGCCCAATCTCATAACCAAATCATCCAGCCCTGAGCCTAAACTCCCTGAAAAACCCTCTGATAACAACAGAACTGGCTCACAAGGAGAAAAGGTCCTGACTAGATTTAAAGCAGGTAGGAGTGAGTCAGGGAGCTGTGTATGCTTGCATAGAAGTGAAATGAATGGCCATAATAATACAAGCGACAGGAGAAAGGAATAGGATTATTTTGTTATAAAGTACTCACACTCCCTGCGAAGAGGTTTAGTGTTATTTGGAAGTAAACTTGGATTAGTCATAACTGCATATTACAAATTCTTGGTCAACCACTAAAAGAGTATAACTGATATGCTTAGAAAGAAGAAAAAATGGAATATATAAAATGCTCAACTAAAAATACAGAAGGCAAAAAAAGAGTGGCAGACCAAAAAAGGAACAAAGAACAGGGGCAACAAATAGAAAACCTGGTATTTATTACTTCAAGTATGTCCATAGTAACTTTGAACATCAGTGGTCTAAATGCGCCAATTAAAAGACGGAGAGTGTCAAAGCAGATCAAAAAATAAGGTCCAATTACAGATTGTTTACAAGAAATCCACTTGAAATATAGACACATAGATTATAGAGGAAAACTATACTTTGTTAACACTAATCATAGAGAACAGGAGTAGTTGTATTACTTTCAGGCAAAACAGACTTCAAAGCAGAGAGAGATAAAAAAGGGCATTACATCTGACAAGACTATAATTGATATAAAACCCAACTCTTTATAATCTAATTCCTGAGACTTGAGAGGGAAACAGAACTGACAAAAAGTTTATAACCGTGAAGACTGCTTTCACATATAATTTTTAACCACATTTCTTCAGTTGGTTTCAACATTTCCTGAAAAATCTACTCTCCCTGTTTAAATCATTCTTACATTTTTAGACTCCTCAAATCTCCAACCCTATACCTTCCTCATCCTAAACTGATATTACAGAGAAAATTCAAGCAATCATTAATCAATTGACATCAGCGTGGCCGAATCTACCAAAATATTTCAATCTGTACCTATAACTCTTCCTTCTTTTGTAAGACTCAACCCTCATTTTTCAGAATATCCCTTCCTCTTTTATGGAATACTCCTAAAATGAAAACTTCTCTCTCCTCTGCATCATCAATTTCTTCCATTCAACTAAAATATTCCCACACCCGTAAGAATGTGTTTCATTATCTTCTATTTCAAGAAACCCTCTCTTGAGTCCATGTTCCCCTCAGACTACTGGGCCTAATCTCTCCTCTACTTCATAGCAAAACTCCTCATAGTATAGTAAATAGACTATTCAGTGTCATTTTAGAAACTCTCCTTAATCCACGTCAGTCAGACTTTTTGCTCATCACGCCATTAAAATAGTTCTTATCAGGTTTCCCAACAGACTCCATCTGGGGAAATCTGGTGGTCAGTTTCACACCCATTTTAGACAAAATCTTGGCAGCATTCAACACAATTAATCACTTCTCTTTGTTGAAACATTGATTTTACTTCAAGATGACCAAATAGTCCTGTTTTCCACCTGCCTCACTGGCTCCTCTTCCTTGGTCTTTTCTGTTAAATAATCCTATTCATCCCGGGTAGTTCCAGGACTTGGTTATGGAATGTTTTCTCTACAGACACTCACTCCCTAGGTGATCTCATCCAGTACTATTGTTTTAAATATAATCTATAAATTGATGACTTCCAATTGTATACCAGCAGTTCCAATCCCTCATCTGAGCTCAGATTTGTATAACCAACAGCCTAACTGTATTCTGGCTTTTGGACGTTTAATAGGTATCCCAAACTCAGTATATACAAAACATGATCTTGATTCTGCCTCCATCTTCAAACAAACAAACAAACACAAACAAGCACCTGCCCCCTGCCAACCTACTCTTCTCCAAATCTTTTCTATCTTAGTTAATAGAATGTCTTCAGGCCCAGTGTATTTATTTCTTGACTCCTCTTGTTCCTGTCATATTCTGCCAAGGCATGACCGCAACTGGAAAGCTCTACATTCAAAATGATATCCCAGATCTAATCATGTGCCATCAGCTCCAGCACCATCATCTTAGCCCATCACTAATCTCTACCTAGAGGACCTTAATGGCCTGCTAACTGGCCATCCTGCTTTCTCTCCTTCCACACTATGGTTAATTTCCCAGACAACTTACGTATTAGTCTTTAAAAAAATAAATCGAATTACCTCACTCCTCTGATGAAAACTTTTGATGATTTCTTGGTGTCCTAAGGATAAAATTCAAATACCTCATCATAGACTCATAATCATTAAGATCCTTCATGATACCGCTATGTTTATCACAGCACTATTTACACCGGCCAAGATATGGAAGCAACCTAAGTATCCATCAGTAAATGAATGGATAAAGAAGAGGTGGTACATATACACAATGGAATATTATTCAGCCTTAAGAAGAAAACAAATCCTACCATTTGCAACAAAATGGATGGAGCTAGAGGGTATTATGCTCAGTGAAATAAGCTGGGTGGAGAAAGACAAATACCAAATGATTTCACTCATCTGTGGAGTATAAGAACAAAGGAAAATCTGAAGGAACAAAACAGCAGCAGACTCACAGAACCCAAGAATGGACTAACAGTTACCAAAGGGAAAGGGACTGGGGAGGATGGGTGGGAAGGGAGGGATAAGGGGAAAAGGGGGCATTATGATTAGCATACATAATGTAGTGGGGGTACATGGGAAAGGCAGTATATACAGAGAAGACAAGTAGTGACTCTATAGCATCTTACTATGCTGATGGACAGTAACTGTAATGGGGTATGTGGTGGGGACTTGATAATGGGGGTAATCTAGTAACCACAATGTTGTTCACGTAAGTGTATATTAATGAAACCAAGAAAAAAAAAAGATCCCTCATGATTATGTTCTGTCTCCTTCTGACCTTATCTCCCCCCCACCCTCCCCTCACTTACTAAGGCACACCCAGACTTCGCACAGCGTCAGGGCCTCTGCCCTCTGCTCTCTCCCCTGGATTCCTTTTCCTCTGAGGGACCCATATGCCTTTTTCTTTCACTTCATTTGATCTCTGCTCACATGTTGGAATTTCAGGGAAGGCTTTGCTGACCATCCCATTGAAAACATTCCATGTTTCTTTCCCTTACTCCTACCCACTTACTGTGATTTATTTTACTTTTCCCTTCTTTTAGAGCACTTACCACTCCCTGGTGTCGTATTTATCAATTTATGGGCCTGTGGCATGTACCCCACATTAAAATGTTAGCTCCATGAAATCAGAGCTAATAGACTGTGACCACTGACTGATGAGCAGAGCCTAGAACAATGCCTGAACATCAGAGGCGCTCAGTGCATGTTAAGTAAAGAAATGACTGACTTCGATCTCACTTTCATTAAAAATATTTCCCATTCAAAGTATAATTTTCAACCTAGTCCATTTTGTTTTCATATGAATGAACTTCTGCTCTATCAATGTAAGTCACATCTCCTATGATAAACAGAAAAGGTAGAGTGTTTTGGGTCTGGAGTTAGTTTTTCTTGGCCTCTTACACTATTTTAAATTACCAATCTAGACTCATTTAGCAAATATGATTCTGAAATTTCACTTAATTCAAGAAAACTGGTAATAAATCTTCAAAACAGAGAACTTGCTCTGATTGACAAACACAATTAATTAATCCCATTAGGTATATGCTTTCACAACAAATAGATTTAAGTATTTTGATCCCCTCAGTGATTCTCCTTTATTTAAAATTTCATTTTATTGGAAAAGCCTAATCAGGATGAGTTGACAGTTACATCCAGTCTCAAAATTTGCTCAAGCTTGCTCCATATCCTGAGGCTGTTTTCCAGCACTTTCTCTGTGGAGGGCCTCAGCTCAGTTTGCTTCTCATTACACAGCTTGCTGGCTGCCTGGAAGCACCTGAAAGAGGAGATTGTTCAGCTGTTTCATCCCCAGCCCGACCCAATGAGAGGCAGTTCACACTCTGAGCCTTGCAACTATTTCACTCTGACACTGCTTTTCCATTCATATCTGCCGTTGTTCTCACAGGCATTCTGTTCACAGGCAGTTGTACTCTCTGACCATCCCTTTAAATAATAGCGATTCATTGTATCGCCAAGGGGCTCACCAACCTACTTTCTTCTTCGACTGGCTGCTTTATAGTTGGTCTGTTTCACTTGTCTCCCACGTGGAAAACCACAATCTCTCTTCTCTTTACATTGATTTTTAACAAACTCTCCTTGGATAAACTGACACTATTTCTTTTACTTCCTATTTATTTTTAAATTTTAATTTTATTAAGAATACTTGATGCAAAAGAGAAATTACATACTCAAATTCTACAGGAAGTAGCAATTGTATGTAGTTTACATGCAGGAAAAAGAGTATTAATAAAAATAAAAATTTTTTCCTAAACATGATAATTTCCTGTCCTACCCTAAAATATTCAGATGTAATAACTAGGATAAAAAGTGTTTACTTATCTAATTTAGTTTCTCAATGCATGACTATCACTTACCTGGGAAATGGTTTTTTTTAATACCAAAATTGGAATTCCCTGACCCTCTCAGGCATTACAAATTAATTGCTCTAAAAATCATGACTTCTGAATTTCCAAATTCTTCTCTTGAAAGGGAAAACAATTTTACTTTCAATTTACAAAAATTTGCAGCCACGTTTGCAACAGAAAACTTCGAAAATTATTAATAAAAACTAACATAAGATTTTTTGAAAACCCATGTTAAACTTCATTTAAAGTTCACAGTATGAGAGGAAGAATTCTCTTGAAATCTCTTTATGACTTACCACACCCCAAATGATTTGAAATTATTTCAATTTGTTGCCCTAAATTAATGTGCATCTGGTCTATTTACCTTTTCTAGGATATTTACTCTTTTAGTTCTCATTCAGATAACAGAAAGTCTTATGAGGGGGGAAAATGTAAACAATAAGGTAATCATTAGAGTTTTAGGAAGATAAAATAAAATTATTGGGAATGAACAGCACTGTTATTGATACACTTACTAGAAACCATCTCCAATTTACTAACACAAGGGAACAGGACCTCTCACAGAAAATGCCAGAAGGGCCATTTTGCTAGGGTCTCTCATGCAAAACTGGCCATGAATTGGAGCTTTGATATTATTTCTAAAGGAGTTTGTATATACAAGAACATATTTATGACAATATTTTTTAAAGTATCTCATCAAATTTCACACAGAGATCTGATTACTGGATCATACCACCTGGGTTGTAACATGAATTATTCTTTTTATAAGTATCATAATTATGGAGAGTTCAATGATAACATATTGTAAATTTTCTTGTGTCAAATGAAAATGTTGACAATTTCATTATTTTTGCAACTGTGCTTTGGCATTTTGCTATTTGTTAATACAGGGAACCTCGGCAAAGAGGAGTAGCCAGATCCTCCTGTCGTCCAGAAGGCTTTAGTAAGGAAGCCCCAGAGACCAGTGGGCGCAGACGGAGTACACATAGCCTGCGGCCACGCTCTACCACCTCTGGCCCCTCTCCACATAATTATTAGCAGAGAGCTAACTTTCCTTAGGCAGCTGCAGTTCTATAGGAAAGAGCTTTTTCTTAATCACAGAAGCATGCTCTTTTAGCATTGAAAAAAATTTTAAAGGTAGTTTTGAACTTAAAAGGCAGTCTGACTGGTTCCCAACACCCAGACATGCACATGCACACACCCGAGCACCTCCACATTAAGATATGAAAACCAAGATCTGATTTCTGAAGTCTCACAGCAAGTGCACTCACCCAAACTAGAACACAGGTCGTCAGACTTTTATTCCATATTCTCTGTACCGTACCACACCGGCCACACAGACAGGGGGTGGGGATAAACCGCTGGGGCCGGGAATCCCAGTAGAGTCCCCTTTTCTGCCTTCTCTTCCCAGCCACGACCTGGTTGCCAGTGACTCTGCAAAACCACTAAGCGGTGAAATATGTTTCATGTTATGTGGAAGTGAGGTTCTTTCGAAAGATACTCTGATGGACGTTTAGTGACATTGAAATGGGCTTTTAGTGTAATAATTTAGTCATATTACATTTTCCCCTTCTTTAAATGGAGCTGAAAAAAATACCATTATTAGCACTGATTCTCTATATTCTCAGACCAAATCCCTTATAAGTCAATTTTCAGAACACAATCCTTTTTTATAATTGGAGGCTGCATGTACTAACAGCACCAAAATATAATTAGAAATGGACAGAAATAAAGTTATAATTTTCTAAGTTCCTGAGGAAGATTTGCTTATTTCCTCAGCAAGTAACCTTATTCCCCAGATGTTCCTGATTTATTCTTTATGAGTGTCTGCTGATTAGTCTTTCCAGCAATGCTCTCTATCCTCCCCTGCCTGTAGAGAATGACGATTCTCGCCCTCACTTTCCTTCAGGAGCTGCTCTTCTCCCACCTCCAGGCAGATGGTAACAGCCAGCACTGGTCCTTGTAGCATCTCCCCCTCCGGCCATTGTGCCCAAGCCAGGGTACCTGACCGGGCTGGGCCAGTCATAACCCTGCCCCACGATCGGCTGTCTGGAACCAAGCCATCACAAAGGGGCTCTTCAATTATAGATGGTGTAAGATGTTAAGTTTGTTTGCTCTTGATGACCATGTTTCCTACTTATGGAGACAGCTGGTCTGCAGGGAACTATAGGGAGGTGAAGCTGACAGGCAAAATAAAGGAAATGGAAGAGATGGCAGCCTTTGATTCTTTGTTTCCTGAGGATTAGCTGCTTCCTTTCCTACTAGTTTTTTTTTCCCTTAATAACACGAAGGAACCAAATGATCTTTTAATAAATTTCCCTTTTCCTTAAGATAATTAGATTTGAGTTTTGACATGTGAAACTCAAAGCGTCCTGAATAGTGTCTTCTCCCTATCTTGCCTCTTTTCCGGAATCTCCTTTTGGGATGGAAGACAGAAAGGGGAAATGAAAGGCAACTGGGGTGTTCCTTTTTTTCCCCCCTCTACTTTTAGTTTTGAATGAAACTAATGATAAGCTGAGAACCAAAAATGGGAAATGTTTCATGATGTCTCAGGCATGTCCTTTAAGTTAAATCTAAACGTTAGACTTGTTATTGGAACTTAAGTAATAGAGACATTTTTTACAAAATCAGTAATTGTCTCCCAATAGACAAAGCACCTTTTGAAGGATGAATTTCATTGATTTGCAGGTCAGAGGTAAAAACCATCACAACAGAGTTCTTGCATTCTTTGATTCCTGAGTCAACAATTTTATTCCTACAAAGCCCTGAACATGGATGGTCACCTCTCATTGTGTGGATTTGTAAATAACTAGATGACAGTATTAGAGTGTTTCTAAAAGAAGTATTTTGCCCAGAATTGTCACAATCCAGGTTTTATAATGCCTGAAATTTGTCAGTTTTCTGAGATTAAATGTTTACTTCAGTAAAGTGTGGAGAAGGCATACCAGATATTGACGCACATGATCTCACAACATAGTAAAAACAACCTTGTTAACACTCTAGGAAAACATAGCAAAGAAAAACTTTTTTTTAAGTCCCCAAAGAAATTAGCTCTCGACCTTCCTCCTTATCATTATTTCAATTTGGCTTTAAAAATACAAGTAAACAGAATCTGTGATACTTGATGCCATACTTTTTTTGTTGCATCTATATTTTCTCACTCACCTAATTTATTCTTGTATCATGATCACAGCCAATTCTAGGTCAATCGAGGTTCATTTTAAGCACGACTTACCCCAGCCTTCCCTGAGACATCCAATCTGGAGTAAAGGATTACTTTGGAAGTCTCCTCCTTTTTTCTTCCCTTGCACCTCCATTCTATATTGCCGATACTTAAGATTATTAGCTAACCAAAGTGAAGCTCCCTATCACTTTTCCTATTATTTTTCTGATTCTATCATCCTGTTTAATAATAGCAACAACATATTACTGCAAGATTTTTCAATTTTTCAAGGCAAAAAACATATGTCATTCGACATAATTACGTTAGTTTAATTTTAATTTAATTTTGAAGTTATGTTTAATTTATTAACACAAATACTGCTATTGTTCCTATTTCACAGTTGGAGAAACTGTGTTTGCCAAAAATGATGAGTTGCCCAAGATCCTTTGACAAGTCAATATTAGAACTGGCACCAGAACTCAAAATTCCTGAATTCTAATCTAGTTATTTTCTCACTATGGTATCCAATTTCTCCTTCTTCTAGTCACAAGCTACTCCTAATTGAGAATCTTCTTCCATTCGCTTGCAACATTCCCCTGCATCCCCTCCCTGGCTGTGCAAGTGCACATTTTTTTCCCCTGAAAAATATGGATTCTTTTCTTATACCCCTGAAGAAAGGTTCAATTAACAGCAGTTTTAATCCAGGTGTCAAGACAGACCATGATAGGAAGATATGATTCAGGAAATTAGAACTTGGTACTGCTCTTTACATCATAATATTTAGATAGGTCCTCTGACTATTCTGTTCTCTGCCTATTTGTGGGACTGGTGCTACTTAGGAATAAGGTGGATATTTTCTAGAGCAGTACTAATTTCAAATAATTCTGAAGTACTCTTCCTATAAATTATGGAAGTGATCTAGAAATGCCAACATTTCCTGAATGACTTTCTGCACCAATATGATTGCAAAATTGCAAATGATCTTAGTCCTGATTTTTTTCCTAGAAAATATGGTCACCAAAAGAATGTAGAGAGATAAATTACATGTGTTGAAGAGTAGATTATTAGAATCAAATTTTTCATATCTTTTTCAACAAACATTTGGGGAGCTTATTATGATCTCTTATTATCTTAGAGAGTTTACTATGCTCTCTCAATTACTTTTAGATATTTGTTCTTAGATTAATACTCTGTATGCAAATAACTGTAGATTGGAGTGTGTTGAGACAGAACAGCTTGTACCTTCTTGTTACATACCAAATAAATAAGAAGCCAGGTCCATCATGTTTGAAGAAAATCTAAAATTAATAAGCTTTTTTTTTCTCTTTCCACTACTTAATGAAGTCTCCAAATTAGGAAGAGATTATGTTCCAAAAATATGTTTGTAAGGTGTTTGGAACTCAATTGATTTTCCTATAAGGATAGATGTAAAACGTGAGGAATTTTGTTTTATATTTCTAGGCTGCCAACATACAAACCCTCCAGAAGAAAGGACCTGCATTTGCTGCTTCGATAAACTCATTCTTAATGGAGTCTGGGGCTTCGGAGCCTGTGAACTCAGTTGGTAACTAGGATTCAGAGACAATGATAGGGTGATTATGTATTTGAAAGAAGAGAAACACTTTACTTTTGGAAGAGCAGGGAAGGAATCCGCAGGAGCCAGGCAGCATCTGAAGGAAGGAGCAGGAGGATAGGGCATCTGCTGGATCACATGAAAGAAGAGTGCTGTCTCGTGAAGATTTTAGGAGAGTTTATCTTGGAATATTTGATGTCAAATTCTTTCTCAATTAACTTAGGAAATAGTAAATTGTACATTGCTACTTACACCTTGCGCAACAGACGTATTCAGAGGAGCAGGAAGTAAAAAACGGGACGACATAGTTCGGGTTTCATGATAGTTATTCAGGGAAGCCTGCAATGCCTTTTTAACCCATAAGATCTGGAAATGCAGAATCAACAGATCCATTTTAAGCCAAATCAAGACTGGCCTTGTTTCTGTGACCAAATACATTTCCAGTTAAATGGTGGGTACCAGAAACAATTTCTTCAAATACTATGGAAAGGGTAAGGGAGTGAACCAGGCACTCTCACTCCCAGTAGTAAACTAACTTTTTATTCTCATGTCAATTCACTCAGAATTGGTTTGGCAGAGGGGAAAGGGAAAGGAAGGAAGGAGAGGATTCTCATCATCTTTCTGTGTATGCAGGATTGTGTCCTAATTGCTATTATGTTTCCTATGATGTCCTTTAATACACATCAGGAAAGAGAATGTGATATGTATGAGTGAACAGTACAGGAAGGAATATGTGTTAATTTTATCTATCCCTTAGGGATGGCTGATTAATATTTCAAGTACACTAATCAGGACTAGCACTTCAGGAAGAGTTAGTTAGCATTTGAAAGATCCTAGTGGAAAACCTACTTCAGAAGAGCACCATTTATAACTCTAATCAATACCAGAAAGTTTATTAATTAGCATATAATGTGCTAGAAATAATTTTTCTTCAGAGAAATGGAGAATATATATCAAGTGAATATATATTAAGTGTGTGTGTGTGTATATATATATATATATATATATGAAGATAAATTCAAGATATATCTACTGGCTACATGCATTGAATGGCCCCCCTTGCATTTGCTTGAATAGGGTTTAAGCATCTAGTAAGCCTAGCAGCATATATTCCTCAAAGTGGAATCTAGTTTTGAAGTGCCAATCTATTCTGTATCTAGTCTTTTTTCACCTGATTCTGACTGGAAGTTTAAATTAATCCTGCCACTAGGAGATTGTCCCCTTTGCCTTGAGTGAACCTTTCCCACAGGTTACTTGTTGGAGAATTTAAAAGGACAGACGACTAGATGCACTGAGATTTCAGAACAACTGTGTGGTTTTGAGAGAAGGAGCAGCTTGCTAATAAATATTTGCCATGTGTGGCAAAATTAGGAGTAAGCCATACTGATTATCTGAAGGAAAGAAATCGTAGTAAAGAAAACTGAAAATACAAAGGCATAGAGACTGGAGGGAGCTTGACATATTTAAGAAAAAGGAAGAGGGCCATTAAAGACTGAAAATAGGAGTGCATTGAAAGCCAATGGCGACTTGGAAGGGGAGTTCAGAGGAGGGGAACCACCAGGTCAGGCAGGGCCTGATTAGTGGAAGTGAGGAGTTTAATCTGTTTCGAAGGATACTGGAAAACCCCATGAGCACACAAATTACTTGTTATTCAAATACTATCAATATCATGGATTGCAGACACATTTGCCTGAAGAGGCCTTGCAGGATGGGGCGCGACTAGCAAGTGCAGACCACATGCCCTATCTCTGTGAGCCGATGTCCTGGGGGCAGGCGGTGGGCATAGTGAGGGCATGAGAAGACAGACTCAAATTAGATGCCGTCAACTGTCGTCATGTGGACTTGTCAGTCAGGTACTGCCACAGCTTCCTGCTTTCCACGATGAGCCATACATCAAAACCTTTGTGTTAAATCTAATGTTTAAAAGATGGCAGTTTATTCAAAAGAAAAATAAATTATTATATAAGGCAAACAAATCTTTATATAATAATTGAGGCCTGTGGCCTCTGATCTGTATAGTGAATCTTTAACTTTCCATATGTGTGAAATTTTCTTAACTTTCTCATAAATTGCAGCTTAATTATTCCTACTTTGCAAATAAAAAAATGAACTCTTTCAAGCTAATCTGAAAATCTAAAAAAATTCTACAACCCAACATCTTTTTCAATCAGTATTTATTGAGTGACCACCATGTTCTAGGTACTACAAATATATGAATGAAAAATAAAACTTTTTTCTGTGAACTTTATAAAGCCCTGGAAGGACACTGACATTTAAATGATAAGTGGGAATAATATAGAACAAAAAGGTCAGAATGAGAAGGAGGATGAAGGGGTGGAAAAGAATAGTGATACATATAACAAATGAATTATATTGGATTACAGAAGGTAATGGATGCTGTAGAGAAAAGAAAAACAGAACAGGGTGACTGGGATTGGGAGTGCCAGTGATCTAGGGAGGATTTCCATACACATCCCCAAAACCAATTTTCTTAGGAACCTGTCTCTACACCTCTATCTTTTATCCTAAAAACAAACAAACAAACAAAAAACCCCTTTAACCATGCATATTCATCTTGCTTGTATCTCATCCTTTAAGAAAGGAGCCTGTCGACAATTTTTTCCCCTACTGGCATTCTGGAATCTCCCCTCAGGAAGACTGTCTTTTTGTGGATATCTACCCAGGATTAAACAAGATGGCAGTGTGAGAAGTGAGGCAGAAATCTCCTCCCAAAATCACATATAACACAAATATACAGCAAATACAACTAATCCTGAAAGAACAATCAGAAAGAAGACTGCAACAGATGGCTTACAACTGGGGAGAAGAGAAGACCTCATGGAAAAGGATGAGGTGGCAAAGCCACAATCCTGCAGGACCCAAGCCCCTCCCTGACCCCAGCTCACCAGCAGGAGGAAGAGAAATGGAGCAGGGAGGGAGTAGAAGCCCAGGGCTGCTGAATACCTGGAGATCTGCTCTCAGAACACAAACCCACATTACATGGTGCTCTGGAGATTAGAGGGATTAGAAAGCAAAGACAGGTGGAATACTCAGAGAGACTGAGATTCTAGCTGCTTAGGGAGAACAGCTACCCACAACCGGCCACTCCAGGACAAAAGATGCTCCACATTGCTAATCAGGGAAATGCAAATTAAAACCCCAATGAGATATCACCTCACAGCAGTTAGGATGGCCAACATCCAAAAGACTAGGAACAACAAAATGCTGATGAGGATGTGGAGAAAGGGGAATGCCCCTACACACTGTTGGTGGGAATGTAAATTAGTTCAACCATTGTGGAAAGCAGTATGGAGGATCCTCAAAAAACTAAAAATAAAAACACCATTTGACCCAGGCATTCCTCTCCTAGGAATTTACCTGAAGAAAACAAGATCCCAAATTCAAAAAGATATATGCACCCCTATGTTTATTGCAGCACTATTTACAATAGCCAAGATATGGAAGCAACCTAAGTGTCCATTGGTAGATGAATGGATAAAGAAGAGGTGGCACATATACACAATGGGATGTTATTCAGTCATAAGAAGACAACAAATCTATCATTTGCAACAACATGGATGGAGCTGGAGGATATTATGCTCAGTGAAATAAGCCAGGTGGAGAAAGACAAGTACCAAATGATTTCCCTCATTTGTGGAGTATAACAACGAAGCAAAATTGAGAGAACAAAACAGCAAAAGACTCACAGTCTCCAAGAAGGGACCAGCAGTTACCAAAGGGGAGGGGGGAATGGAGGGAGAAAGGGATTAAGGGGGATTATGATTAGCCACACAATGTAGGGGGGTCACTTGGAAAGCAGTATAGCACAGAGAAGACAAGTAGTGATTCTATAGCATCTTACTACACTGATGGACAGTGACTGCAATGGGGTGTGGGGAGGACTCGGTAATACGGGTGAATGTAGTAACCACAATGTTGCTCATGTGAAACCTTTATAAGATTGTATATCTATGATACCTTAATAAAAGAACAGAGAAAAAAGAAGGCTGTCCCACTTTCTCACCTCCTGTTCACTCAACCTCCTACTCCACTGTAGTTTCAACTCCAATCTCTTTACCATAACTGTTATAGATGAACTTTGATTGGTCTAATCCAACTCATGTTTCTTAAACTTTGATCTCACCATTTCTCAGCCTTTGTCCTAGTTAAATGTTCACTTTCTTTAGGATTCAATTTCCACTGGCTTCTGAGATATCATTCTACCAGTGGTCCTAACTGCACTTAATCAATCCTCTTTCTCAGTCTCCTTTGTGTTCTATTTTCTCTTTTTACTACCTTCTTCTTAAAAGTTAAAATGTTAGTACTCTCCCAAGGTAATGTGTTACTTCTTTAAGATTAGAAAAGTCCTTCACAACTACAGTCACCATAAATTCAACATATCCAAACCTATGCACCCATTTTTTTTTTAATCCTGGCCTTCATTAACTGTTTGCAGTATTTGTTTCTTAGAAAGGAAGGTAAAACTTTTGGACAATTCTATCTGCCCTAGGAAATAGGTTGCCTATTTTTATATTTTTAAAATAATGGTTTATATTGCCATGTAATTATAAAGAAAATGCCTATGTGAGTAGAAAATTTGAGTGTTAAAGATCTGCTTTGAAACTTTACATGCTATGTGAAAGATAATATTTGTCATCTGAAAGCACACTTGACTTTTAGAATCTGACAGAGTGCCTAAATTTATTCTTAGAGGAATTTAAATTATATTGTCATTTCTGGAGGATTGCATTTGGAATGATTTTTATCTATTCATCCTCAACTGTCTTTTCAAATAAAATTCAGTTTAAACATTAAACACAGAATTTAAAGAAACTGAGCTTATCCAGTAATCAGAGGTTAGAGCAGAAAGAAATTCTCATCTGGTTTCCATCTGTTATAAATAGCCAATGTCACCCAATTTACTACTTGTTTAAGGTTGAACAAACATCCTTCACCAATTAACTCCTTATAGCCTTATTTTACAGAAAGCATACTCAACTACATAGCTTCACCACACACAAATATATTTGTAAGTCAAGAGAATTGTTTAATACTAATTTGACATAACATCAGGTGACAAAATGAATTTTGGCTTTGGTTGCAAACTGTTACCCAATCAGAATCAGCACTTATCTTTATACAAAATATTTTTTTGGGGTAGGTTTGTTAAGTCTCCATATAAGAATGTCTAAACGAAACATATATAGTATGCAAGTATGCTGAAGAAAGAGTCCATTTCTTCTTGAGAGACTAAATATTTATACTTGAAATTATTTACTTTTGGTCAGGTGTTCAAATGAAAACCAAATTCAAGTGTATAATTTATAAATATGTGACAAGAGAATATACCATAAGCATGTAAAAATGGAATATATTTACATGAATATAATTTAAAAATATATTTGGTTATTGGAAGACAATGCTAGGCAGAGTAAAATTGAGGAGACTTATTTACCTAGAGAATAAAACTACTTTTTTCTAATTTTCAAAGATTGATATGTACTACGGTTCATTTATTAGTAACAAAATATGTAACTAAGACTATTGCCAAATAAATTAGAAATATAGTCATGATTATTGTGTTTAAAATAAATTGCCATCTGGTTATCCACCATGTTACTCTTTGAGCATTTTTGTGCCCTTTAAATATTTGCTTTGTGCTGTGTACAAATGAGAATGAGACTTTATCTATAGGAATATCTGTACTTGCTTGCATTTATAAAAAGGTAAAAAAGCTAAACATGAGATAAAATACACAATCTGCAATTATGATTATTGAAGAACTATGTGAAAAATTTATCTCAGGACTGGCAATATTTAAAATTTCTTGAAAAAGGACTAGCTTTTCCAACTTGGAAATACGCACATCTAGCAAATGTTCGTGCTCTTGCTTGGAACAATTTGAGATACCAAGAAATGTGTGGTAGTTGGAGCAGTTAAAACCACAAGTGAGAATTAATCTCTTCCTCTTAATATCCTTTCCAAGCTACTGCCGAATGGGAGTGTCTTCAAGGGCTTGGTTTTCTATCTACCCACAACTTCGAACCAGAATTGATCACTGATAGTCCTTTCTGTGGCTGTATGTAGTTGTTGTTGGGTTGAGATAATTTCAGCAGATGGGGTCTATTTCAGAACTGTCTGGCTCCAGCTCGACATGCCTTTGAAAAAAATAAATAAAGCAAAACAAAAACTCTTCTTCAGAGCTGGATTTTCACTATAATCACAGAGTTTAGTTTATAAATCCAAGGCATACATGGTGTTCCTGCACAGGGCTGGTTTGACCTGGTTGCCTAGGCAGAAGAAATCCCAATTGCTTCTTCATTCTTCTCCAGGATTTGAGATCATCTCACTCTATTAGAAAGGTCTAGTTCCTACTGGGATTTTGCTAAGGCAGCATAAATGAATTTAAACAAGAAATGGTGTGTGCACCAAGGAATGATTCTGGTTCATTTAGGCCAAGTTTGTTTACAGCATGCTTGCTACGAGAAACCCTATTAGCAAAATTGTTTGTCCTAGTATTGATTACATTAGACCAAACATGAGGTGCTGAGGAAAGAACATATTACTAACTAAGAAGTAGACATAATGCATGTAGTTGAAATTTCCCTGAAAATTTTCCAGGCAAGAGGAACTGAGCAATAAGAAAACTGGCAAACCCTCGGTGGGCCTTGCCTGCCTGTCTTTACCTTGTCATGGAAAGTCACATACACTCCTTGGTTACAGCTCCACTCTGTGTCCCTACCACACTGACTGCTACCCGTGACTTCAGATGACCAAGTAGGCAGATAAACACCACTTATGGGTATGCTGTGGATGGACATCAACACCTTTCCTCTGAACTTCATCAAAATGTGATTTCCAGTTTAGTGACAGTTTAAAAGCCTCTTGAAATTTAATTGCGGACTAGAAAATTTTTATAGCAAGAGTCTCAAACACATGTGTGCAGTATCTGTTTTTAATAGTCTAAAGCATGGTGGTCAGAAGCTGCTGATAGTAAAGGCCCTGACTAGGAAACGGGGGGTGGTTCCCACCTGTTTACTGGCTATCCCAGTAAACCAGAGAGAGAAAATGTTCAAGGCAGTTGCCTAAGAAAGCTATCTGTAAAGCTCTGAATCATGCATGCAATGTCTGTCTATAATTAGAAAATGCATGTAGGTTTTAAATTTTTCAAAATAAAAGTGAGGGAGAAAACCCCCACAAAAGTTAAAAACAACTACTGAGAACTACCAGAAAGAATTGTATTACTTAAAAGACAGCCAATAAGAGAATACTCTGCTCCCTGAGGCCTTAGCAGGACTATCAGCAATCACTCTTGTTGATGTATTAAGAATAGGCTGTAGTGCACAAGGTGAAACAGATCCATGAAGAGGTAATTGCAGTGAAGTAAATCCAGGTGAAGAATACTGATAGCTCAAACAGGAGTGATAGCAAACAGGGCGGTGAGAAGTGGCTAGATATCTTTTGAGAGTAGAGCCAACAGGATTTCCTGATAGATTGGATGTCAAAAGTGAGAGTGAAAAGGAAACCAAGGAAGACTAAAATTTTTGGTCAGAGTAACTGGAAGAATGGAGATGCCATTAACTGGGTGAAAGACGTTTGCAGAAGAAGCATGTTATTTTTCCTAAGGGAGTTGGCAGGGACAGGAGATTGTGGTTTCTGTTAGGGACATGTTAAACTTGAGATGTCTGTTACCTATCCAAGTGAATAACCTTGTTTTTCCAGATGGTTTAATATGTGATCATGGAATTCAAAGGAAATAAATCTAGGAATCATCTGTGTATGAAGGTATTTGGAGCCACTAGACTAGATAAGATTACAGCCGGGGTGAATGTGGGTCGAAATGAGAACACAGTTTGATCCCTAGGTCACCCGCCTTTGAGAGGGCTGACAGAGCAACCAGTGAGATGGGAAGAAAATCTGGTAGGTGTGATGCCTAGAACCCAAGGAGAGAAAGTAGGTCTTGGAAGAGGAAATGATCATCTGTGTCCAATCCTGCCAAGCAAACCTTGTGCTAAGAATTCACCACAAGATTTAGCGTAGTAAGGGAGAGACCCCAAAGATCATTTCAAAATATGAATTAAAAAATCTTGAATTATGATGAATAAGAATATGAATAAAGTCACAAAAGACTGTTTTTAGAGAATTTTTAGTGCTATGTAGCAGCTGATCACCTACTAGTAATAAATTTTCTTCTAATTCTATAAATTTAACACCTGTGTGGTGCTCACCATTTCTCTCATTGATTCATATGTAAACTTTAAGGGCCTAATCATAATTCAGAAGGCACAGTGTTAAGTATAGTAATATTCCAGGTTAATGCTACCTAAACTCACCTCAACAGAGGGGGAGAGAAAAAGATTCTTCATACAATTTTTATATCACTATGGACCTCCCAGTTTGATGGAAGAAGACTATATTCTTTACCTGACAAGAAAAATAAAAGAAAAATTTACTCCCTTAACACATCCCCATCCATCAAAAATTGTATCAGTCACATATTAGGTCTTACATAAACAGTTACTTTGTTAATTAATGGATTTTTATGTTTGTATGATAACACAGAGATACTTATAGAGAGATAGATTTAAATATATTCTTGATATAATGTACATATGTAGACCCTATTGTTTTAATCTTTCAGTTCTTATCTTGATTTAATACAGTCTCTCATACTGGTAACCATTGTTAATATTGCTGTATTTTCTTAAATTTTTGCTGCAAAATTGAGATCATACAATGATAAGATAGGTATCACTGTGAATTGAGCTTTTTTCACTTAATTTGTTATGATGATTAATTTCCCATATGTTTATGACAGGTTCATAAATGCAGAATTTTGTAACGAAAGGCTTGAACATTTTTCTGTTTCTTTCAAAAGTGGTACCAATTTGTATTCTAATAACCATGCATGAATGTTTCTTTCCCCATACTCTCACAGTTTGAATCTTGTCTTTTTAAAGAGAATCTAAATTTTAAGGTTGTTTTATTTTATATTTCTTCAATTATAAAGGAGTTTTAGCTTTTTTTTGTTTGTCTGGGGGGTACTATATTTTTCTGTAAGTGTTCACATCTTTAATTCATTTTTTAAAAAAGTATTAGCATGTTTTTTCCTTGATATCTGAGAGCTCTTGATAGAATGATAACATTTTGTCTACCATGTTTTCCAATCTGCCACTTTGTTTTCTTTTCCAGTCATGGTTCGGCTTTCAGAATTTGTTTTCTATTCGTTTCTCTAATCCCCTCACTTTTTTTTTCATAAGTTCTTACCCTAACTTCTCATTTATGTCTTAGATATATTCTATAAATACATTTATATTTCCAGACTCACTATTTCATATGTATTCACACTGTCTTCCAGGTTATTCTATACTATCATTTAAAAGTCTTCATTCTATGATCTGTCTTGAGTTTTTTGTGTATTTATCAGTATACTTTCATTTGACCAAAACAATAAAATATACTGGATGGCAAAGTAGACCAAACATGTGGATTATGTGATCGGTTTTCTTACCTGTCCCTTCTCTGTTTTAAAACAGTTTTTCTCCTGTGGCATGTTACAGTGTATGTATACCAAATATTTGAACTTCAACACATATAACCAAGGTTGATGCTGTCATACAATAAAAGCAGTTGCCTTAGACAGCAAAAACATTCCATGCAGCAAATTCTTTAGGGATTGTTTTTAGTATGAGAAGCTAGAGGCAATAAAATACAAGACATTTCCCATTTTGTCTAAAGTGAATTGAACCAGAATTTAATTATCTCTTAGAAGTATCATCTTTTACATCTTTGTGTTTATATTCCAGTGGGATTGAAGGGTACAGCCACTACATAACATACTAGTGAACATTTTAGAGAACAATTTTTAGTAACTACTTATTTCCTACAATTAAAGGATGAATTTTCAGAATATTTTATTTTTATTCAAGAGAGGGGTATACATTTATATGTGCAGAGATGAGTGTGTGTAAGGGAAAACTTGAAATATAAAATAAAATTTACCTTGAATCTAATTATTCAATTCCGCCAGAGGACTCAAACCCAAAACTTTCAAAAACAGTTGGAAATAGGAAAACTTAATTTTGCTTTTATAATTTGATTTTTTTCCTAGACTTTAGCAACCTAAGGAACCAATGGGATCTTAAAATCAGTAACACCTTAAATCTCTTTTTTGAATCCTGGACCCACCTAAGGTCTCTTTGAAAATCCACTCAGTCCTGGTCCTGTCCCAAGGCATTCAGGACTTTCAGGGTATAAGTACGTAACCGGGTTCACACATAAGTGTATTCTAGTTGGACTGTATTGATTCTGTCCCACCAGATACTGTGGTTTCCCACTGGGTGTCACCAGACTCCACTAAGTGCTACAGCTTCCCATTAAGTACATCTTTGCTCCATAAAGTGTCGTCAACTAAGGTCCTTGTGACATCAGGGCAGAGGTGGGGTCTGGGGCAAAGTAGTAAAGGCTGCCCTTTCTCCCTTCATGCCGTGGTTGATTAGAGGGGCTGCCTAGTAATATTGTTTAGGCCTTCAATGTTCAAGAGTGCCTTTACTGAAACAACTTTTTCGATCTCTTAGTTTCCCTTATATTTCTCTTAGTTTCCCTTGCATCTAATGCTAGCATAGTCAATATATATATTCCATACTTATTAAGCCTATATTCTTCTGGGACTCAGACATGGGGCCAATAAAGGCAGAGCAGGAAACAAATGTGAGCAACAGAATGGACTCTGTGCTCAGAATCAGATCTCCTCAATGACTAAGGCTTTCTTACCAGGTCAAGGTGACACTCAGTGAGCCTGGTCCCTCTGCCCTTCAGAGTAACTTTGCAACTATGATTTCTATGCCATACACATGCAAATACACTTTGGAGACAATGTCTCATGATTTTTTCAGACATAATCTGGATCATTTTTAAAAACCAGGTGAAACCTTTGCTATAAAATACTTCCTAACTATACCTCCTCTGATCACCTCTCTAATATCCATCACTTTAAAAGCAAATGACTTCCCATACCAAATACCTGTGGCTGTTCAACCACACACATTCGACTCAGTTAATGTAATTGCTGCTAAGTGCAGTCATTACTGATGGCACAATATTTTTAAAAGAAGCCATCCAGAAGTTATGAAAGTTCATCTGTATTCTAACCCTGCTAGTTCATCTCAGAATCAAGACTCTCTCATTCACTTTACTGAGTGACCACTTTCATCTGTTCCAACACTCTTCAGAATCTCAACATTCAGTATGTGCTGAATCTATGTTGATTATTCTAGCATTAGAAGTATAAGGATCTTAAGAGTTTCTGTCACAATACGTCACATAACCTCTGCACTGTAATGGATTCACCCTCTTTTTGAAAGAATGAAAGGAGGCTAAGAGCACCCAAGATTCACCTAGAATCTGAGACCCGAAAAAAACGTACATAATACTGATTGCTACCATTTACTGATTGCTTACTGTGTGCTGTTAAGTTCCTTTAACACATTTTATGCCCTTAATAGATAAGGACACCAGAGGGCAGTAGGCTCGAAAGAGGAAGTACATCCTTTGCCTAAGGATTTGTCCCAATAGCAGCTAATGACTTAGTAGCCATGTTCGTCCTAAAAATTCCACATATTGCACCCAAATCACACTGCCTTGCTGAAATGCCACAGAATCTGAAAATACACTTTAGTACAGTGGGGAAGCTGTCCAGCAAATATTCAGAACTGGGCATCTGTAATCTGGATGAAATGGCTTGAACTGCAGATTCATCTTTCGAAGCACCCTTAGTTATAACATCTGTGACAGGCATTGTTCTAGTGCTTTAATTACAGTAACTCATTTAATCCTCAAAACCACCCTATGAGGTATGTAGTGGGTTGCAGAGTGCTCCCTGAAAATTTGTGTCTTCTTGGAACCACAGAATGTGACTTTATTCAGAAAGAGGGTCTCTGCAGATGTTTAATTGATGAGGTTACATTGGATTAGGTTCCAATATCCTCAAACTAATGATCAGTGTCCTCGTAAGAGGAGAGGACACGCAGAGACCCCGAGGCAGGGCATGGGAAGCCAGAGACAGAGATTAGAGGTATGCTGCCCCCTGCCAACGGACCACCAGAGCTGGAAAAGGCAAGGGAAGATTCTCCCCTAGAGCTTTCAGTGAGGGCATGACTCCACTGATAATTTGATTTCAGACTGTGGCCTCCCAAACTGTGAGAAAATAAATTTCTGTTGTTTTAAGTCATCAAGTTTGTGATAATTTGTTAAGGTAGCCCTAGGACACAGACTGCGTGCCACCATTTGATAAGCGAGGAAAGTGAACCACAGGCGAGGCATGCCCTGCACTCTCTCAAGATCAGACAGCTGAACGGAGCTAGAATTCAATCAGATTTGCTGGCTTCAGATTTTTGCACTTAGTCACTACCTATATTTTTTTATTACCCCACAGTAAAGAGTAACCTAGCCTGTGTACATAGAACTAGACACAGCACAGCATTCCCTGGAGACAGACTGCCACTCAGAATATATAAATATTAAGCTCCAACCACTCTTTCCTCTCTAGCTGTTTGATAATAAACCCATTATTTACTGTCTTTGCAAAACCTAATTTACTAAATAAACACATTTGCTGTATATGTAGCAAAAGAGAGCTATCAAAGATGTGAATTTATTTGTAATAATCTATGACAACGTCTACAACTCACTCTCTAAATCCCCATCATCAGAATATACTGTTTACTTAGCTTCTTCTGTAGCCTGCTTTCATAGGTTTCTGAGACCTACAATTTTGTAGGGCCAACTATATCTCTGATCTTGTCTTTACAACAAAAAATAAATAGGACTGGATTGTAGATTGTGTATCTATGGTGAAGTTAAATCATATTACTTTCCTTCAATAAAAATCATATTGTTTATATGACTGACCATGGGTTATGTTGCCACACTTTCAGAATTCGGGGAAGTAATTTTTCTTTGACACTGTGGATCATTTGGTTGGAGCAGAAACCCAGATTTCTCAGGAATAGTGTTAACTATACTTAATATGCTTTGCTATATGCCAGGCACTATACACGCATTACTTTTTTAGCCCTTTCTCTGAGATTTTGTCTCCAAATTAGAGATGTGAACAAGAAAGAGCAGAGAAGAAAAACAACTTGAAGATTATATAGACTTTGTCAGAGCCAAGATTCAAGGCCACATTTTTCCAACTCCTGTCCTCTCTCTTTCAGCTGTTTTTTGCCTATACAAAATGAAGATGGTCACCGATGCCATGAAGCTGAGAAACACAGGATTGTAATTGGTCAGTTTGAAAAAGATGTTCATTTCTTTACATCTTTATCTGCCACCCCTGTAGAGGGAGTAAAGGTAATAAGTCCCCCTCTGAATAATCCCCTGCCTTACAGAAAGAAGGAGCTATAAAAGTGGAGCTGGTAGACTCATGAAGCTCACTTTTGTTGGAGTTGTCCAGAAAAATTACCTGCCTACTGTTCTAGAGCTTGCTTTTTATTGCAAAAAGTAAGCACAGGCACACATAAGGATAGACTGATTAAAGGCAGATACTGAGCAGGGTGACTTACACCTTGGCAAGCATACAAATGAGACTTTGTGCTGAATATTCCTTTCCTTTAACCCTATGGCATGCCTTAAATGATACATTTTTCTCCTAAGAGGCTCTCCTTCATAAACATTTTTTTCTACTTGTACTTTTTAACTTTGAGAACCAGCAGAGGGAGCTATATAGTCACAAGCAGTTTGTTCCTTTAAATTAATGTAATAAGCACTGAATGTGAAGTTCTTTCTGGTTTCATCACCAATGAAGAAAATACAGCCCCCCTTGCCCATATAGTGTTTATTTAAGGGATCAAAACACTCTTAGGGGGCTCTATTGGCTAATTACCAAGGGTAGAACAAACCATTATTTACACAGCACACACTGGAGTGGCTCTATGGGATCTGTTCTGGTCTATTGAGTAATTATATGATTATGTGAAAAAATATATTTATCTCAGAGATCAGAAGGGATTAAAATGCCTCTCTGGAAAACTAGGGATGCTGATATAAATGCAAAGAATTCTTTGGTTTGGCCTTGTAAGTAAAACATGGGACCTGTGGTGACTCAAAAATTAATCTATCTTAATAACATGAAAGAAAGCTTTGGCATTGACAAGGCCCTGTGATACTTACTTTTGGAATACTTTTCATTGCTAATTTCAACAAATTAATATGTTAATTAAAATTTATTTGCATTAAAATTAAGACTATGCCTGTGTCTCTCTGTTTTATCTTGGTTGAGCTCTTAGAAAATGTATCTTAATCCAAAAAAATCATTCAAGTTCATGACTTTTTGAGTTATTCAAAAACAAATAGCTTACTGTAGCAATGTAAGAACTGCCCTAAAAGATTCAGACTAATTCCCACAATAATAGAATGAATTTTCTCAAGGCAAACATCAGAATAAGACACAGTGGAACTAAATTTAAAACCTAAAAATAAAGTAATACTCATCATAAATACATACTTAAAATACACTTAATCACTTTTCAAAACTCCTTTTTTTCCATAAAAAAATCTATCTTGAGACCTACTGTTATACAAGGTAAGCATTATCATGCAGTGGTCATTTTCAATTCATGGAATATATACATTTTTTACTGAATTACTGTAAATAAAGAGGCAAAATGTAATCTAGAGATTAGCAAATGAACCCCAAATGTAAACTCTCGAAAATTTTCACTAAGATGCTTAGCCTTCATAGTTTCACATGAAATGGACATAGGGTATTGCATAGGGTTAACAACCAAAAAAAATTTTTAATTAGGTGAAATATTTCCTCAAGTATATAATAAGGAAGAATGATTTATTATTGCTCTAATTATTAATTATTTTCTGAAACAGTCCATAAAAAGAGTATTTCAGGTGGTTCTCTGTGACTATGAATCAATATGGCATTGAAATTTGGCTTGACAGTTCACCACTCCAAAAGGAAAAATAAAATCACCTTCTATTGTTTCAAAGTGACCCTTTTAACTTTTTAAACCAGATGAAATGCTTTGTAGGGAGTAGAAGAAATCTTGGAAGTCAATCTACACCTTTAGATTTCTGAGAAAGATTTTAAAGGAAACCTCTGCTTCATGTAGGAGGTGAGGGGTTGACTGGGCAAAATTGCTAAGTAAGGCCAAGTTCGGTTGCACAGCCTTCCTTATGTCCTGGAATCACTAGAAAGCCAGCTTATGAGCTCCTGAGCTCTAGACCTTTCCCTATTTCCTGTCCTTTCACACTCTCACTCACATAGTGAACACATACAAAATGACAAGGGTAGACATCAGGCCTTCAGAAAAAGGAAGAATGAGGGGGCATGTGCCCTCATATTTCCACATAATGCAGAGCACATACCACATTGAATAGAAACTATTTTAAAAAACCATGAGATCAAAGTCTTTCACTGTAGTTTCACTTCCCTGCTTTTAAAAATGCATATGATAATACAAACAGTACAACCTTTTTCTTAATGACTCTGGGTCATTGTTTTGGTCACCTTTTGTCTGGCGCAGTGTAGAAGTTGTGTAAATTTGTAGTGTTTCTGCCTCTGCCGTCCTCACACAGTCAGCTCTCCCATCTCTTGCAGTCATTTTCCCTTTACTGCTGCTTACTTCTTTTGTTCTTTTGCCTCTGGACTGCCAGGGTCTTGGAAGACCAATAATCTTTTAAGAATTTAATACTTAATCATAAGAATGAGCCCAGCCTCAGATCCAGAAAAGGCCGGATGATGCCATGTCAAACACCCAAAGTCCTTTATCAATTCCAGTCCAGCTTTATGTAAAGCTAAGATTGTCTTCTGATTGTTATATTGATAGAAACATGTGAGAGCCTTGCCCTAAAATAACTTGCTGGACATCAGTAAGATCATTTTAAGTTTGATTCTGAGAATAAAATTTTACATAGTTTCTCAGGAGTGCAGTAAATAAAATTTCTGTTAAAAGAAAAAGATAGCTTCAGCACACCTATGAAGGATAAGGAAAGCAGTGCATGGCTCCCATTGGCAAGTCCACCAGAAAGGAAGGGATGTAGAGTACAGATTATAAATGTGCAATGCTTACCAAATAATTTTTATCTTGTGGGCCAAGTAATTTCCTGAAACTGTAACCTTTGGACTCTCTTACTTCTACTAGGTATTTTGTCTCCTAATGAAAAAACTGATACTGTAAATCTTCCTCAAAATTTGACCTATGGTGTTTCAGTTCATTTGTTTAAAATAACACAGCTCAGAGCTTTGCTGAGTTGGAGTTTAATATATATTCATATATTGATTGACAGCAATGCTGATACCTTTACTATCCCATAATAAACATACCACAGTAAGAGTACAGCCAGTTCTGGCAGTTGAAATGTGGGGTATTTTATCATGAGGACCGATTGAGAAAGGAATTAATGAAACTGTTCTTAAAATTTTCTTGCAGATGAGACCTTTGTTTTGAGGGCCAGACAAGAATATAAGAGCTTAAGAGAGAAAATGTGTAGAAAAGTTTTATAGACTAGCACAAGTTTGTGAAGAATGTAATCCCATCTTAAATATGCCCCACTAAGCACCAGTTTCTCAAGTTATCTTGACACTTTTATATTATAGCACATTTCTAATTGAATTTATATTAATTTATTTGGAAGATAACATGAGTATTTTAGCTGACTCACAAGTCATAACTACTATTTAGAAAGTCTAACTCGTTAAAGAAAATGAAAATGAGGTTGGTGCCAGCAGTTAGCCACTCTTACATAAACGAGAGCATTGGGAACTGGCAGATAATAGAAATAGGCAAATAAAATCTAAGGTAGACTAATCTTTAAAAATGAACACTGTGAACCAACTTCTTTGTCCCTGTCACCTCCTCCATTCTCTCAAAGCACTCAAGAGAACACAGTAACATACCAAGTAATCTTGAAAAGTGCCCCCAGTGCTCTGTGTTTCAGGATAAAATCCCAGCTCGTCAACACTTGGCGCACAGGAACTTTGACAAGTCCCAACCGTCTCCCCAGCCTCTGCTCCCTACACCCTGTGCAGCCTCCCCGGGTTCCGGCTCTGCGTGCCCTCTCCCGTTCCATGACTCCACGTCAGCTCAGCCCTTTGCCTGGAATCCACTCCTTGGGCTTTAGTCATCCCTCAGCTAAGAGATGAAGGTCATTTCTTCTGTGAAATCTCTACAGTCTCTGACAGGGAGGGATTTCCTCCTCTGGGTTCAAATTCTGTTGTCCATATCAATCTTACGGAGCTTATCATTATTTTTTTTTTACACAACTTCTTTTTCACTTGACACAGGTCCATTTCTCCTATCGACAGAGATTGTATTTAGCTCATCCTGATCTAGAAGAGTCTAATACATAACCTGGAAGAGAGTAAGCATTCTAAAAATGTTTGTAGAATGTGTGAGTGAGTGAGTGAGTGAATAAAATACATACCATAAATTTAGAAATTTGTTCAATATGGCTAAAATTAAGCTGTTAAATTCACATTTTAAAATCGTAAAGATTATTCACTCATTGATTCAGCATTTGCTAAGAGCCTTCTGTAATGCAAATGGAAGACAAGTATGACATTGGTTCTTCCCTCCAGGAATTCAGTCTAGCTAGATAACATATAAATGGGTATGCACACAGCTTTCTGAGTCTCAAAGTAGCACAGCTCAAAGGATTTATAAGTACAGGAGACAGAGAAAGGCCTTCATGCAAATGAAACTGCAGAACAAACATGCAAGCTAAAACCTATGTATTATTTTCAAGGAACTAACTACATCTCAGCACTGCTGCAGCATGAAATAAAAGGAAACTGGTGGTCAGTAAGGCTAGACAGATATAAGGGGGACATATAAGGGGGATATAAGATCATAAACAGCCCTGCACATTATTTCTTGGGCCTTATTGTAAAGGAATTGTTTGTTGAACATTTGAAGGGTTGTAAAACAATAAGTCACAGTGTCAGATTTGTGTATTCAGTTGTCAGGGGTAGGGAGAAGGTGGATTGGAGAGACTATAAACAGCAAGCTTGGTTTGAGTACAAAATTGTTATTACATAGGGATCTAGAATGTGAGCTTCAAACTACAAAACATGATTGAAAACAAAGATAGTAAGCATTTTATAGGACCTTTGGTATAAAAAATCTTGTAAAAACTTTCCATTAAGTTGTAAATCTCTCTGGATTTTCATTATGGCGAACAGGATACATGGGTGCGTAAATGGCAAAAACGGGGCTTACTGCTCTTCCAACTAAAAAACAAAAAGCACAGGTCACCATCTGGCATGGCGAAGGGGAGAGACACTTAACCCAGGAGCCCCACTCTGCTGCAAGCCTCCCTTTCCTCTAAAATGAAAGGTCCTACTTATATTACAGGTTTTCTACAAAAATTAATAAATAAATAAATTACAGAAAAATACATGCATATGTTGAAGTACTGCACAAGTATAAAGTGTTATAAACATAACTTTTTAAATCTCTGATTTAAGTAAAGCAAACAGCTAATCTCCAAGAGGGCAGCAAACCTATTACTCACTCCACATCTATAAAGGGCAACACACATCTCAGCCCCAAAAACATCAGGGAACACTGTGTAGGACTTAAAAAAAGAAAGGTAAGCCCACAAAGATGGCATCTGCCTATTTTACACTTAGGTAGTGTTTTTCTTTCTGGAACTTCCATTAACACAAATAAGGATGGCGTGTGTATATCTTAGCGTACTGATAGTACAGCATTAACTCTCCTAAACACTAATGGCTATGACCCACATATATTTCTTCAGAACAAGAGATAGATTTCTTTATTTTCAGAAAGTATGTGCTGATGCAAACATATACCTTGCAGTATAGTGACTCAAAGAGGAATTAAAATTGTAACTCAAGGGCTCCTGAGAGAAATGGCTGATTCTAAGGCTGGGGTAGGAAATACACGAATGAGTCTGGAGTGCCTTGGAGTGCCAGAAAGTCAGAATATGCTAAAACAAACAAACAGAAAAAAAACCCACATTCATGGATATGTCCAAGGGAACAGAAGTTAACTGAAAAAAAACTTCCTTGGCCAATGCTGGAATAATTTAAGCAACAAAAGAAACAAAGTATTACTGAGTTATAATTCAAAGTATAAAATAAACACCCATAAGTCCATACTGATAAAAATAAAAGAATGAATAAATAAACGGAGGAGAAGAAACAAATGGCCTCCACAGAAGAATTCCAATAATTTCTGCAGCTACATTTCCTTCAAGGAGATGGAATGTAACTTCCCGCTCCTTAAGGGTGAGCTACATATGGTAACTTCCTTCCAAAGAGTACAATACGGAAAGGGGGGTTAAAAAATAGCAAGGTCACAGTAAAGGATCCTGACAAACACCACCTCAGCCAGTGATCAAGGCCAACGTGAACAGCGGTCAGTAAGGTAACAGTATGTGCCTGTGGCATCACACCATGAGAATGTTACTGGGTATCTGCAGCCTTTCTCCATGACCAGCCCCAGTCTGATCAGGAGAAAAACTTCAGACAAATCTCAATGGAAGGACATTCTAGAAAATACATGCCCAGTTATTCTTCAAAACTGTCAAGGTCAAAAAAAAAACAAAGTCTGAGAAATTGTCACAATCAAGAGAAGCCTGAGGAGACTTGATCACTAAGTGTAATATGTCCTGGATAGGCCCCTAGAACAAAAAGAGGACATTAGGCAAAAACTAAACAAATATGAATAAAATATGGTCTTTAGTTAATAATAATGAATTGATATTTCCTTATTACTTGTAACAAGTGTACCATATAATAAATTACATACATCACAGGAGAAACTGGATGCAGGCTATATGGGAACTCTGTACTATCATCACAATTTTTCTGCAATTCTAAAATTGCTATAAAACATAAAGTTCATTTTTCAAAGTGTAATTTGAGCCGGAACTCACTCTGCTTTAAAAGTAATATTATTAAGAAGAAAGGCAAAGATATGAACCAGAACTTTAAAAATGGAATCCAATGCACAAGGATTTCCAAATGCTTTGAAAAGTGATGTCTCCATGGTCCATTAGTGGGACCTATTGAAACTTTGCATGGCAGGAAAGGTCTTTGCAATGACCCATGCATGGTTTAACTCTCTATGTTAGGCTCTCATCTCATACACTTGCACGTTTATAATAACAGGAGAAATGAAAATGGTGAACCATGTGTTCCAACTTTCCATGACCGGTTCCATCTTACTCTCCAGGCCAATGACTGCTCCTTCTGTCATCTGCATGCCCCACCCCCAAGGCCTGGGGTGGGTCTCCTTACCCCCTCCAGCCCCTACAACTCTGCAAACACCTATGCCGTGAGGATGCACTGTGGTGGGTACTAGCTGACTGCTTGGTGCTGGTTCCTCTGGACTGGTCTCCCAGAGGGCAGGGACTTCGCTTTTCATCTCTGCAGGCACACTGCTTTAATGCAGCACTTGATACACAGGGAGACTCATAGGGGATTTGTGGCAGTGTATTATGGGGGCTTACACAACTGAATTTCACCATCTGAATATCTGGAAAAGACCTAAAGACACTGGGTCTTGATTCATCTGTTCCAACAAATGCAAAAGTTCAGGTCTTCCCCTTCAATTTTTAAAGTTGTATATTATTTATACAGGGGGACATAAATTTAAAAGGTAAATTATATGGGTAAATATATACAAACACATGAATGGAATCACATTGGAAAAGAATAGTCTCCTTTTCAAAGTGGAAGTGGCACCACATGAAGTTCAGTTTCTTGTCCCCAGCTTCAGATTTGCCATTTAACTCATCTTAAGGTCCTTTAGACCTTTCACTGTAATAACCATGAAAATGCTATAAAATATGAAGTCTGCCCATACTTTCTGGCATTTGCCTTTTGCTTTACTCTCTCTCAATGTTGATCTCAGAAAAAAAAGACATCTTAGTGACTTTCTAGAAAGGTACATTCTCAGGTCAGTTCTCCAACCAGATCCCTACCTTCTGCATTCAAAGATATGAGGAAAATGAACATGAAATTAGTGGAAGAAATTGAAGAGAAGTGAAGGAAGTGGATCTAGAAATAGAAGCATACTTGGTTTCTTTGAAAAAAAGAAATAAGCAAGCCTTGTATATATTTAGAATGTTCCTTGTTATCTAGAAATCTGTTAAAATATTTCTTGAGTTGCATAAATAAGCCCCATCCTACACAGTATATTAATCAAGCCAACACAAACAAAAAAGCCAAGATTTAGAAAGGCAACATGATGCTACCTGGAGAACACCCGCCAGGGGACAGAAATGTTGTTAAAAAAAGAAAGTAGTGTGGTGGTAATGGCCTAATGAGAAACTAAAAGATTGTGGTGCCTTCTCGCCCTGCTTTCAATTTTCAGTGTGCAGAGGATGACAAGACCAGGATGGCCCATTCCTTTACAGTATTTTTTCAGTCATAATTATAAGAGGTTTGCAATCAGAAAATGAATTGGTCACAATTTGATATAATCATTGTTAATCTACCTACGTTGCCTAATTATAGGCTGAATTTATACAATGGGATTTCTTGCTCAACCCTCTGACAACAAATGTTTATTGCATCATCTCCTTTAGCACCCCCAAATTCACCTTCAATTATTACTTAGTTCTTAAGCTTTTTTGAAATCCAAGATTTATCCATTTAAATACCAACAATTCTGAGAGGGTTACTAATTAGCTGGGAAATAAGAGACACGGTGACCGAAGGGAGGAGCCAGATAAAATGAAGGCAAATCCAGCTGGATTTTGTTAAAAAGGAAATGAAGGGTCACAGATGAACTTTGTGAATTCACCTGAGACTTGCAAATGAAAGTGGGTGAAGGTTGCAAGGCGAGGCAATCCACATTCTTATTAGGACCAGGTACCTCTCACTCTGACCTTCCCATTCCCGCTGGGATGAGAGCGAAGTGCAGGCAGGTATTTCATTCTCCCCCAAGTCCTTTCATCCCTCCTCCGTTTCCTCTAGGTTCTGGAGCAGGACGGCACCTGACTCCTAATCCAGGGCTCAAATAATTATTCACAGTAGTTCCTGCATGTCATGTGCCTTTCCTAAGCATTCTCTTCCCACACATTCTTTCACTTTGTCTCTACAGCAATAGTGTGTGGTAGGTATCATCTCCATTTTACCAATAAAAGAGACATTAAACTCATTGACTTGCTAAAGTTGAACAGCTAATAAGCGGTAGAACTGAGGTTAGAACCCTGATCACTTGCCCCCCAAACTCCATGTCCTTTCTTGTAAAATAATTATGATCTACAGCTTTACATATACTGCAGTTAATATTACATGTCACATCCTTGCCACTGTCATTCCCCCAAAACCTCTTTAGCCTTTTTATTGGGCCAGTTTCACTTATTGCTCTCCCTGGGTTATTCCTTATTTGCATTTATTGTTTTATCATCAAAATAGGCTGAATTGAGATAAAATATCAAGATCACGACCATCCTTGAAGAAAATGACACACAGGAGTTACGTAGTCACAAGCATTCAAAGAAGGTCTATTTAGCATATGACCTATTTGCAGTATCAGAAGAACCATCTCTGGACACTGCAGTAGTTAAGTTTCCTTTAAAGAAATCATGAAGAATGAGAGGAAGACGATGTTTTTCAGAAGTGTATGAAAAGTCTGACCTGCAGTGCATTAAGAATGGTGATGTAATACTAATAAACTCTGCTATACAAAGCTGTTTTTCAATCAGCTGCTTTGTTTCATGTTCAAATTTCCTTTCAAATCGATAGCACTTGCTTTGTTCTCTCCAGTTGAAGGCATTTGCATTCCAGTAAAACACTCACAAAAAAAAAAAACGGGGTGGAAATGAGTCAGCCATTTCCTGTCCTAAGATTCAAACCTATTTGCTTTTCTAAAAACATGATTCAAGCCATCCAGCAATCATTTAATTGGCTGTTCCATAAATTGCAGGGCTGACCACCATACACATATCAAAGAAGTGCACAGAGCTACTCCCTAGTCAGCTATCACTTTTTGATAATCTTCATAACTTTCTACTTATCTAATTATAAATTCTATTATTATATAACATAGTGGAAAAGCAAACCTATTTTCTATGCAAACTGCAACTTCTGCCATCTTTATGCGTGATAAACAGTATAAATTTATACTTGTCTGTTATCAGTGAGAAAATGTGGTCAGCACAAGATATCTGAAATGCAACAATGTTTCTAACAAAAGTGTTCAGAATATTCCCTGGTTTTTAAAGGATGGAATCCTGACATAGTATGTCTATTTGAAAACTGGTTGAATAGTGGCATTCAAAGGGACCAACGTCAACTAGAGGGAGATATGTGTGCTGCAGGGCCCTCTCTTTGCCTTTTCCTGTTCAATATATTTATTACAGACATGAATAAAAATACTAAAGATAAGTTTATCTTATCTGTGGGTGACATGAAATTGAGATAATAGAAAATAGAATGAATGATAGAAACATGATATGTAATATGACATGTTCATATGACAGCCAGATTCTAACAAGAGGAAATTCCAGTGAGATGACAGCACTTTCTTGCTTTTTGGCTAAAAAAAAGACATTATTTTAAAATGGGGAATACATGGTGAAAAGATGGCTCAAAAGGAACACATGAAAAAGGCTTGGAAGTTTTTAATTTATAGTAAGCTCAGTATTTGTCACCAATGCATATGACTGCCAGAAAAACCTAGTAAGATATTGGAGTTCATTAATAGAATTGAACTAAGTTATCTTAGGTGAAGGAGGTGACAGGCATAATTGAAGTCTCCACTCTGTTTTGATCAGACTACACCTTCAATATTAGGTTGGTTTTCATTGATGTGCTTCTAGAATGACATAGGCAAAATCAAACTTATTAGGAGATCAAGAATGAATGTGAAAGGACTAAATGGCAGGCATAATTGACACTGAGATATTTTAACATGGAAAGAAGGAACTTAAGGGTGAGAGGACCTAACAGATGTCTTGAAATATTTAGGTACCCGTCAATTTAAAACAGCAACAATATATGGAACTTGAATCCATGAATACAAATTTCTAGGGGCCTCAATGGAAAAAAGATCTTTTTAATAGACCAGAGAGAAGGTAGATAACTTAAAGAAATGATTCATTCATCAACACTAGTGTGTTGGGTATTTTTAAAAATTACTTGGAAGTACATTTAAAAGTACTGTTTATTTCCCAAGCATTGTTGAACCCTTCAGATATTACAGTAAACAAAATAGACACTGTCACTGCTGCCATATATGTTACTTCCAGTCTAGGTGGAGAGACAGACACTAACTAAATACCTAGACATTGTAATTATGTGCAATGAAAGAACTACAGAGAATTTATAACTATCCATAGAGAGTTTATAGCTATGAGGAATTTAGAATGAAGGGTTAGCAAATGCTACTTGCAGGAACTGGTCTTGAAGGATGGGGTTTGAATGATAAGTATGAGTTTGCCAAATGAATAATAAGGACAGAGAAGGCAGGGAAGAACATTCTAGGTGAAGGGAAGAATGTGTGCAAACTCTTTAGTGAATCAGCAAATCACTTGGGGTACTCAGCTGGCAGAATGCTGTGCGGCTGTGAGAAGAGAAGAGGCAACTGGAGTCAGAGGATAGGAAGCTTTAAAAACTTTTCTCTGGAGTAGGGATTTTTACCTAATGGCAGTGGGGAGTTATTAAAGAGTTTTAACCAAGGATGTAAGCATAGTCACTCTGGATACAGTGTAGAAAACAGATGGAAGGTGAGAAGACAAAAACTGGATAGAGAGTGACCAATTACATCCTAGCAAGGAGATGACTGTGAACTTGAAATGCAGTGGTGGCACTGGAGACTAGAGAAGAGGGATGTGGGAGAGACTCTACTAACAGGATGAGACCCTAAAGACCTGGTGCTCTACCACTGAAGAAAGTGAAGGACAGGGAAAGGTCACTGGAGGCTCGCAGAAGTCAGGAATAAGCACCTAGGCAGGTGAAAATTCCACTTCTTGTAAAAGGGGAACAGTGCAGGACAAACTGATTTGGTATAGAGAAGATGAAAAGGTTAGTTTTGAACACGTTCAGTTTGATCTCATGACCTCTTTTCTCTCCGTGAAATACCTACCTATGAACCCAGAGAGACGCGTTAGAGAGGTGACTGGGTATCTGAGTCTGGTCAATCGCTGGACTCGCTGTAGCAGAATCAGCTGGAACTTCTGATGGCCCAGCTCCACCCCAGGCCTGACATACTGGAATCCCCAAGAAAACAGCCGATTTAATGCCCTGAGTTCAGATGCAGTAGAGGAAATTCAGTCATCACCGGATAGTTGTACTAGTTCCTCTCTAAGCTCCTTAAAAACTTTGAGTGCCTACAATGTTATAAATAGAAAGATGGCCAGTCCAAGTATTACATCTATTATTATTTTCTAGGAGTAAATCTTCTAGGCAAGCCATGAAACACTTTTGAGGGAAGATAGCTATATCCAGATCCTTGTACGTGTGCTGCCATGCTGTGTCATAGGAAGCGGCCATCTCAGCCACAAGCTAATTGACCCAGGAACCAGACTTTGGCCAAAGGCTGATTGTTCAGTGGTCCATGACGTGATCTTTCTTAAGAATTCAGTCCAATAGACACACCATTCTGGATGGTAATTACTTTACCAAATCAGATATTCTTTGACCAGAGGGAAGGGAAGTTGGAAAAGTAAAACTAGAAAAACAGAAGCATATGGATAAGTAGGAACGTAAGACTTAATGGCGAATCAGGCATAGAGGGAAGCAAAGAGAAAAAGGAACAGTCATGAATATGATAAGGCTCAAGAGATATCCTTTTCTGAGCAGGTGACACTGTGACTGGATTCCCCACTTCATTATAGTTCATTAATTCATCAAATACTTATTGAGTACCTACTATGTGCCAGGCACTATTCTAGGTTCCAGGGATACTCATGAACAAATGAACAAAACTGTCATCAGAGGTACTTCGTTCAGGGTACATTATGATGAGTTCTATGGGAAAAAAATTAGGCACTGTGTAAAGACATGGATAGAGATAGTAGGAGGGGCAATTATCAGGAAAGGGAGGCCTCTCTAAGGAGGTACCTGTGATACCACTGGGTAGAGAGCATTCCAGGCAGAGGAAATAGAAAATACAAATGCTCTGAAATGGAAGTCTGTTGGTTGTGTATAAAAAGAGTGAAAATGTTCATGAGGTTTGTCTTGTCAATGGGTTTCAACCCCAGGCAAGTTCACTATGGATTCAATGTGATCAAAGAAATGACAGTAGAATGTTCTTGGGTGAAAGCATTATACCCAACTTTATTTCCATGGTGGCAGGTAGATCACTAGAATCCTGTCCATTCAGAACTAGCCTGCATGCAGCAAGCTGGTCTCTGCCTCTGGGCCTCTCTGCCCCTACAGCCATTTCAGTCTCTGTCCTCAGTGCTGCCACCACTCCAGTCTTATCTCTGCTCTCCTGCAGCCTTGCAGCTGTGCCACAATGTTGCACAGAGCACTGGACAGAGCTCTTTATACAGAGTCAATAACGACATATTGCCTACATGTGTGTAGTGAGCTAGAAAACCAGGGCCAGGATTCTTACCTAGCCACAGGAAACTTCACTTTATCCACACTCCACCCCTCCAGGATTCTCACCTCTCAATCATGTGCCCTCAGTCCTCTGCAATGGTCCCTCTGCAAGGAAGCTGGAACATTGTAACCATGGGTGGGCCTTATAATACCCACCTTCTCCAGCCTCTCCAGCAGAAAGTCTTGCAGACACACAGGCCAATCTTGTTGCTTTATCTCTGGCTTCTGCTTCATCCTCAGCCACGAGAACCGCTGCTCTGGTCTCAGTTGTTACCACAGCTCCAGTCATCCAATTTCTTTCTGTCTGCTTCTACCTTTTCAAATCAACCCACATCTGGGTCCTCATGACCTTCATTGGGCCCTTTAAATTCTTCCTTCAGGAAGCAGATTGTATTTCCTTTTGTGCTTGAGCCTGAGGATAGGAGCAGAGCTTGGAGGGCTCCACAACCTGAGGAGGGGGCTTCACCTCTCCTGGAAGAACTCACAGTTGACTTTCAACCAGGTGGGGTTTAAACCAAGGGGGGGCTGATGGCACTGGCAGGGCCTCCACCCCATCTGTTCATCAAACCTCTGCTCCTCCATTTCTGGGGCTGATGGCTCCACTACATCCTTCACCTGCCCCATGCTGCTGCTTCTCATGCTGCTTCCCCTGGGGCTACCATGACATCCTTTACCATTTCCACAGCACTATGTAGTAACGCCATTTCAGTCAGCAACATATTTTCTTTCTCTTGGGGTGGACCCCAGTCCTCCACCCCTTCCCAGTTACCACATGTCCACTGGGGGATTCTTCAGTGTCTCCCCATCCATAGGTACAGCCACTGAAACACTCTTTCCATGAGGGCAGCCTTTTCTTTTCTTTGGTCAACAATGAATCCTGCTGTCGACAATTGTCTTGCCAGTGGGTTTCAGCCCTGGGCAAGTTCACTATGGAATCAGTGAGACTGAGGAATGACAATGGAATGTTCTTGGGGTGAAAGGATTTATTACCCTGCCTGTTCTCCTGATGATAGGTCAAATACTAGAATTGCATCTGCATCCAACAGTCTGCAGGTCTGTAATCCTCCTTCATCTCTGCCTCCACCCAGAGCTCTTTATATAGTGACTCAGTCAGTAATAGCTCATTGCTAATGGTGTGGAAGCAGTAACCTAGCAGCAGGCCAGTTACATCATCAAGCAGTTTAGGTTCAGGTGAGGATCCTGGCCATAGGAACCTTCACTTTATCCACAGGTTGGACTCCGATGAACAAGCAGCAGCATGAAAGGAGATGAGATCAAATAGAGGGAGGAGCTCATGCAACTCATTCGGGCACTTGTTAGCCATGGTTGGATTTTTCATTTTATTCTGAATATGATATGGAGCCATTGAGGACTTTGATCTAGGAGATGGCATGATCACATTTATGAATCAGAGGAATTACTTTGCATTCTGTCTGGAGACTGGATTCCAGAGGTGCAAGAGCAGAAGCCAGGAGAACACAGCCCAGACAAGAAGGAACGGATGGCACCTGCACAAGGGAGTGGCAGTGGGGTGATAGATGGGGACTAGACAGATGAGGGGTGCATTTTAAAATTAGAGCTAACAAGAGCAGACAATGAATTGAGTAAAGGAGAGAAGTCAAGGATTACAAAAGAGTTTTGTATCCAACAGCTGAATGCCATTTATTGAGATGGGGAAAACCTGAAAAGAACCAAAGAGTTTGGTTTTGGACATAATAAATTTGAGGACCCTAGAAATGTTCAAGTGAAGAAATTCAGTAGGTAGTTGGCAATGGGAATCTGAAGTTCAGGAGGTATGTTAGGACTGCATGTATGAATTTGGGGGCCATCAGCATATCAGTCGTGACAGTGTGCCCACTAAAACAGTTTCCCCTACTCTATTTCTTCCTTCCTGTACCTTCATATAAAATCTTCATCACAAGAGATAACTTGGACATGTTTCTATTTCCTGAAATCTGGAGGAGCCATAAATACTATAGTAACTGGAAAAGGGAAAAATAAATGCACTTAGGAGACAAGAGAATAGTCTGTCTGTGCATTAATTAAAATGGCAAAGGTGGGCTGAGGCATCTCTCCCCTCCTGCCACTTTGGTCTCCATACCCAATAACTCCTCACTACCTAATAAGAGAGGAGAAAAAGCAAAGAGTCTGCCTGGTTTGTTTTTTTTGTGCTGTGTTTTACTAACTACTCACTGGATCCTCTGTGAAGGCCTAGTTGGCCTTTTTGTTAGAGTGACTTTTTTCATGATTACCAGTCACATCTGTTGCTGCTTTGCTCTCCCAGCACACTTTTTTCTCAATAATTGCATGCTCCACTGCAACTTGAAGAATTACACATTTCAGAGCAATTGTATTACTGTATTTAGCAGCTCAATAACATTGCCTTTGCTAATTCATTTTTCTCATGATTGAAGCTTCTTAATATGCTCACAATGCACACCATATGTTACCATAGCTTAATTTTGTCTTGAAATACTCATTTCTAGCCCAAAGGATAGGCAGACTGAACAAAACATATGGATTTAGTTTTCTTTTTGCTTTTTTCAGAAGCAGGAGACTTACCTAGGTATTTACTCATTATAAATGAGGACCTACGTAGATTATAACACTGTAGTAGCCTCTTGAAAGAATTAGCTATGCTTTCTCAATCCTTTACCCTATGGCCAAGTAACTGTCATTGAATGACCATCTCAGAGGGCTCGACAGTAGTAAGGTTACATGTAAAAATGTGCAGTATGACTAATTTCCCTAAATGTTAGGATCCCACATTCTTATGATATTTGAGAGCTAAATATAATGAAAATCATGAGCCCTTGGGGCCTTGATTTTATGAATTCCCTTAAAAATAATACTATTATTCTCTGAGGACATGAGAACAGTATTACTTTATTTAGTTAAGCCACCCCAAAATAGAACAGAGGAAATCATTAAATAAGTGAACATGTGTCTTTCATTGTTGCCCATTCATGCCAAAGCTGATGTCTTGAAAGTTCCAGATGACTTATAATAAGGAAAATATCATAATTATTACATTTATCTTCAGTGAGGGAAGGCTGATAGTCTCAGTAATCACCCTGGAATAAGCCACAATGCTGATGATAGCTTTATTTTCCGCAGTCTTACAAACAAGCAGACATGGAGTTCTATGGATGCACAGGAAGGAAGTTTACTGAAAGTAGCTATTAATCTGTCCATTTATATCCCACCTCCCTGAAAGGCCCCAAATCTAGAGAGAATACAGAATGGAAAATTTCACTCCCAATTTAGACATCTCTCAGACTCCAGAGGAAGCGGCTCAGCTGGCTTCTCCTGTCGTTGAAACCGAGCTGGGCGACAGCGTGATGAACCACTGGGCCAATGGCCCAAGGGCTGGACTGGAACATGAGCTACTGCACTGAACACACTCTCTGCCTAATGTCAGGAACATTTTTGTGTGCGAAATAAAAGAAACCTTCCATGTAACTGATGTTGGTCAAAATTCTGATACACTTAGATGTGCTTTTAGCAGTGCCAATTTTGGGGGAGAATCCTGGGAAAATGCCTGAATCTGAGCTAGCATTCTTAATTGTTATTTCAACAGCTGTCACATGTACAGCTAATAGCTGTTCGAGTAGGTTTCTTAGAGCTGCTCTTGACACAAGACAATGAAACAATACTTTACACTAAATCTGCCCCATAGTTCAAGTCATCCTACTTTGCTTCGGCCAAGGAAATAAAATGACAATTATCTGCCAGCACTATTGAGAGTAATTAGGATTCTGGAAAAATTCCTTCAAAGAAAATATGTGAGGAAGAGTAAAAGAAAACCTTTGTCATTATTTTAGAAAAAATGAATTTCCAGACTGAGATCCTGAGACATCTCTGGCTATCCCTTCTTCAGCCCCCTATCTTACTCTTGATGAAACTAAGTTTTAAACAGAGAAAGGTGGGCTTACTAAAAGCCACATTTCTGAGTTGTAGAGCTGAGACCAGACCTAGCTTACAGTCAAGCATATGGCCCTTGAGAACAGACCGGCTGCCAGCCACGAACTCAGCGCTCAAACGACCCGAAACAGTACCTTTCATGGCAGGCGGCGTGTACACGCTCTGCTTCCTTTGCTTAGGGGAGGCATTCTGGGACTGTGGACAAAGAAGAAAGAGCAGAAGCCTTATATTTGGGTAAAAAGTACATTGCTATCAGCCCTGTGAGGGAAATAAACACTGTGCCGTATTTCAAAGAGCTTGCTGATTTCCCCTGTCATGATATAGAACTCTCATCAGTGAGAAATTATATGTATGTCCTCTGGTAGCACAGTTTTAGAAGCTATAAGGCTATTTTATCATTCCACTCTTTGTCCACTACAGTCTTGAAATTACATTTAAAGTTTTTTCTTACCTAGGAACATCAGTTTATTTTAAAAAGAAAGAGAAAAGTGACACCATTTCTACCATTTGAGAGAAAACTGTAAGTGCCAGGACAAAGTATATTCAAGAGCTATGTTTCTGAGGTAATTATACCTGTTCATACGACTGAGTGGTTCTGGATGGATAATGAGGGTCCTTGGTAAGTAATGCCATCTATCACCCTCTGAAATTGATATGTTCAGTCCAATACCTCCATTTATTTGGAATTACAGTGTCGAGATAATATTCTTCTCTATGTTCAAAAGATAAATCCTTTCCTAACAAAACAGCTATTTAACAATCTTACCGTAGCACATTGGGCCAGGATTAAATTTTAAAGGAGGGATTTTTAACCTTAAAAATTATAAAAATTGGAACACAGCAACAAATTTTAGGGTCAAAACCACAAATATATATCTATACATGACTATATACATATAAAATATTATTACAGCAAATTATAAGTATGTGATCTATACCCCAATCAGATTATGTCAAGGACTCCTGTTTGATAGTGTGTCAATGTGTATTTCAGTGTGGCAAAGGTAGGGGGTCTTAATCTATGAGTTTTAGGGTCTAAAGCAATTATTCTTGCTTTGAAAAGCTCAAGTATAAATAGTTATGGGATATGTTTGGGGGATTATTCTGGCTTTCCATGCTTATTAGAAAGAACTTGATATACAGAGCCTGAAAATACTACAAACTGTTTCACAGTGAGTAGAACCACAGAAGTCTCTCCTTGTGCATACTAAAGCTTAATTGCCCTTAAAAGTATCATCAAGATGTAGATATTTAGCTGAGGTGAAAACAGTATATCACAAATTTAAAAATGCAACCAAAATAGTTGTCAAATCCATTTCAGCTAAGCAGTTTCTCCAGAATAGAATATTTTGGTACCAGTTCATTATACAAGGTGCAGGCAGGACGACTCTACATTAATGTTAAACATGTGGATGATTGATATTTCTGGTGTACCTCTACAGTATTCAGTCACATCTGGTTGACTTTGAGAAGCAATCACTTCTGAGATTTGTTATGCATTTATTTCTATATACAAAAATCAAGTAGAAAATTAATGCTACAGAAAGCTTGTTTGATTTGTAATATAGCAGTAAAATGTATTAAATAATAAAAACTACCTTACATTTATGTAAGAGTTTTATTTTCAAAGCATTTTCACATGTGCAATCGCATTATAGTACCTTGAGAGATACTATTTGGTATCTTGTTCTTTCTACATTTTTCTCTAAGTATTACTGTATGCCTACTCATGCAGCTATGGGAACTGACTATTAAGTCTGCACGCATCCTATTCAATAATTGTTCCTTGTTTCCTAAATTCCTTGTATTCTACATGTTCTATATTATCAGCTCCCCCAGCCTCCCCTGGTTCCTGCTTTCTATCATCACTTCTCCATGTGTATTTGAAGACTCTGTCCTTCTGGTCTGCTCTGGCTCCATACACCAAAGACCCTCTAGAGGTGCCGCCTCCTCCAACTTCTTACTCCAGAACCCTCACACTGGCTGGCCCCAGCCTGTGGCGGTCATAGATAACCAGTCACTACACTGATAACATCAGTATCATATCTTGCCACTAAAAGCAATGGCTTATTTTAGAAGCTTTTTCAGAGTTTAGTATTTCACAGGTAGAGAATCAGGGAAACCTAGAGGCAGAGATTTAACAATACCATTGTACTGTGTATTCATTCAGTCAGGAAAAACAAACAGTTTTTACATCACAGTTATATTGATACCATATTTTATGTCACATCAAATCTATGTTTTTAATTGATTTGAACACAAATTTATACAAAATATAAGAAAACTTACTTCTGCTTGTGTGTTGGTCACCCTCTTGTCATCTATTTCTGTAAGAGAAGTAGGTTCATTTATTATAAAGGTAATATTCTTCCTTTAATATGCATATCAACATTTCCAACAACAAAGATCAAAATGATTTAAGAATTGCTTTATGTTTATATAACATCCATGGCTCAGTCTGATGGCTGAGAGGGAAAGGCAGGCAGGAGGTGGTGTCCTTTTGAGATAACCTTCTCTCAAAGGCTTACAAAATGGCAATAAGAAAAAGCAGCCCTCCTGAAATCCCAAACTGCCCACCTTCCAGAAGTCCAGAAAGGAGAGCAGGGAACTGGCCTTCAGGAAACTGTTTGAGTCACCGTCACCAACGTCGCAATGCTAAGGCATAAACAGCCTCCTCTTCTATGTGTTTTTCTGTATTATGAATGATTTAGCTGTGGTTTCATTTTTGTTGAAAAGCAGAATGTATTCCCTGCTCTATGGGAAGCTTCTCTGAGACATTCAGAAAGAATGTGTTTGATTCTCTTCTTTGTAAAGTTACTCAAGAGAAAATGTTTGGCTGCTATAATACAAACTGGTTGAAATTGTAGTCAAATGTGTCCTGAGACTCACACTCTAGACAATGAATGCAAAGCACATCCAAATTGATAAATAATGAGGGAAAAAATTTTCTATATTAAAACGTTTTTCTTTTGAAGTTTTCTCTTGGCTTTGCAGTTGTTTTATACTCTATCATAAATGTAAGTACAAGTTTATGGAAGACAGGTGGACAGAGAGGACTAAACAAGGCAAGGTTAGTATGTATTTTGGCAAGGGTCTGGAAGAGTAAAATAAGCAAGGCTGTGGGATCAATGCAGGACATATAGCTAGAGCGTCACACTTCCATCAGAGAACCAGATAAGGGCGACATGTGGCAGTAGTCCTGATGCACTGTGAGAGTTAACATAGGCACAAGCCGAGGCTTGCAGAGGGTAAAGGCAGTCATTCTGTATACAAAAGACCAATCTGGAAAATGTCATCAGGTACGGAAGGGTTCTGAGAGGCCATTGAGTCCTAAGACCAGTTACAGTACAAGCTGGCAGGGTCATGAAAATAAGTGCTAAATACCAACTTTCATGAAACCAATTAAGACCAGGGGCACAGCTACTGAGAGCCTGGGCTGTGAGAAAATGGTTACTAAAAGACTAACTGGATAGAAATTATATGGGATAGTCCCAGAGCTAGGAAAGCAAACAGAAATAAAAACCTGCCTCAACATTAAATTTTGAGATTTGCTTGGGGGTAATATGGACCAGTTCGCAGTAAGTCAATGATATCACTTATCAGAACTAGAAGAGTAAAAAATTACTGAAGGCAGAAAGACCTGCAGAAGCAAAGAAAATTACAGAAATCAGAGACATTTCAGAGTGAGAGGCTGGTAAGTCATACTTGGCCCCTGGCAGAGGGCCACAGCAGAACAGAAAATCCAGAAGAGATTTTTGGTTATTGTGGGACTAGAGTAATAAAACTGAAGACTTAAAGGGCCTCAAATGTACAACTGGTCTCCCCATTAATATATTTGAGAAGTTCTGAAGCTATATAAAGGAGGTGAATAAATAATTCAAAAACCTCTTAAACACAGAACATAAATTCCAAAGAGACAAAGACCTGCAGACTCTTAATTGGAAGGACTAGAACGAATATTAAACAGGAACACTGAGTCCTCGCAAAACTGAAATCTGGCCTCACCCTGGCATCGTTTATGACTGAATTAGTGATCAGTCCCCTAATCTATCCACCTAGCAGAGGAAAAGGTGAACCCTATAAACAATCAATTTTTTTTTTTTAATGTTTGGGATTATGGATAAACTGAAGGTTCCTGTGGCCAGGATTCTCACCTGGTCCTGGTCTGCTAACTCACTACACATGTGTGGGCAATATGTTGTTATTGATTACATATAAAGAGCTCCACCCAGTGCTCTTGGTGACACGGTGGCCTGGCTGCAAGAGAGCAGAGCAGAGGCTGGAGTGGTGGCAGGGCTGAGGACAGAGACTGAGAGGGCTGTGGGAGACAGAGAGGCCCAGAGGCAGAGACCAGCTTGCTGCGTGCAGACTCACTCTGAGTGGATGGGATTCTAGTGACTGACCTGCCACTGTGGAAATAAAGTTGGGTATGACCCTTTCACCCCAAGAATGTTACAGTGTCATTTCTTTGGTCTCATTGAATACATAGTGAACTTGTCTGGGGCTGAAACCCATTGGCAAGACACAGATCCTCTACAGTTTCATAAACACAAATGTCCAGCATTAAATAAAAATTATTGGCACAAAAAAGACAGGACTGATAACTAAGAGAAAATGAGAAAACAGAAGCAGACTCACAGGAAATTCAGATATTGAAGTTTGTGGTCAAAGACTATAATGAATATGTTACAAAAAATATGAACACTAAAATATGAACACTAAAAAAATAGATGTAAATATAATCTTAACAGAAATAGAATCAATGAAAAGAAACAAATTCATGAGCTTCAATAGACATGATCTTAATTTAAGACTTCAGTGGTTGGTTTTAGAGCATATTGGACTTAGTAGAAGATACAAATAAGTTAATGAATTGGAAGACAAGTCAGTAGCACTACTCAAATTGAAGTACACAGAGAACAAAAAGTGATGGAAAAAATGGAAGAAGAGAGATTAACAGACAACACAGTCAAAATGTGTGAAATAAGAGTATTGAGGTCCCAGAGGTAGAAAAGGGATACGAGACTTAATGGCTAAGAATTAAAAATCAAACAGCAACAACAATAAAAAACACCAGAAGACACACATTTAAGAAGTGTAACAAACTCCAAACAGGGATAAGGGAAAAAAAAAAAAGAAAGAAAGTTTCATATAAGCATATCACAGCAAAATTTCTTAAGGCCAAAGCCAAAAGAGAAAATATTAAAAACAGCCAAAAAGACAAAAACATCTTCAAAAAGTAGTAAAATGGACCAAAGCAATGGAATCCAGAAGACAATGATGTAACTTTTAAAGCACTGAAAGAAAATATCTGGAACCCAGAATTTTTATTCAGTGGAATTATCCTTCCAAGTGAAGATGAAACATCAAATCATGCCTGCTGTCAGACACACATTTTTCTGAAATATAATTCTTTCTTTGGGTCAACAGTGAAGTAGTAAATTTCTTTATCTAATTCCTAATTTGAAAATATTGACTCTTGTCTCTTCAAAAAAGTGTTTTTTATTTACTTCCTTCTTTGGATCATAACTGAATTTGTAAGACTCCTTGTCTAATTTCTAATTTAAAAACACTATTCCTAGAATTAACAGGAGAAATAGAGGGAAGATGGCGGTGTGAGTAGAGCAGCGGAAATCTCCTCCCAAAACCACATATATCTATGAAAATATAACAAAGACAACCCTTCCTAGAATAAAGACCAGAGGACACAGGACAATATCCAGACTACATCCGCACCTGAGAGAACCCAGCGCCTCGCGAAGGGGGTAAGATACAAGCCCCGGCCCGGCGGGAGCCGAGCGCCCATCCCCCCAGCTCCCGGCGGGAGAAGAGCAGGCAGAGCGGGAGGGAGACGGAGCCCAGGACTGCTGAACACCCAGCCCCAGCCATCCGGGCAGGAGTGCAGACACAGTACGTGCCCAGGGGACCCTGGATGCTAGGAAAAAAGAGCAGCAAGAACAGTGAGCGGGCACCGGAGGCCGGGCGCCGGAGGACATAAGAAAAGTGCGCGACCAATTTTTTTTTCTTTTTTCTTTTTGCTGCTTTGTGTTGGCGAGCGCTTTTTGGAAGTCTTAAAGGGATAGGGACCCCAATACTAGGGAAACAGGGCAGCAAGAACAGTGAGCAGGCACTGGTGGCCTGGCGCAGGAGGACACCAGAAAAGCAAGCGCCCATTTTGTTTTTGTTTTTTTTTTTCCTGTTTTGTTTTGGCAAGCGCTTTTCTTGGAGTCTTAAAGGGATAGGGACCCCAATACTAGGGAAACAGGGCAGCAAGACCGGTGAGCAGAGGCCTGAGGCTGGCGCCGGAGAAAAAAGAAAAACGAGCTTTTTTTTTAATTAAAAAAAAAATTTTTTTTTAATTTAAAATATTTTTTCTTTTTTTTTTTGGTGGTCGTTGTTTTGTTTAGGTGGGTGCTTTTTGGAAGTCTTAAAGGGGCAGGGCGGGACACTTAATCCAGAGGTAGGGAATCCGGGGATCTCTGGGCACCCTAACCCCTGGGCTGCAGGGAGCAGGGAGGCCCCTTTCGGAGATAAATAGCCTCCCAGCCACTGCCCCTCCAAAGCCACTCCACCACTTGAGAGCAACAGCCCGAGCCAGGCCACGCCCACAGCAACAGTGGAGATAAACTAGATAGCAGCCGGGCAGGAAGCAGAAACACTGTCTGCCCGCAGCTGCGCAGCACAAGCCACTAGAGGTCGCTGTTCTCCCAGGAGAGTAGGGCCACAAACCAACAAGAAGGGAAGTTCTTCCAGCCGTCACTCGTCCCAGCTCTGCAAACTATTCCTATCACCATGAAAAGGCAAAGCTACAGGCAGACAAAGATCACAGAGACAACACCAGAGAAGGAGACAGACCTAACCAGTCTTCCTGAAAAAGAATTCAAAATAAGAATCATAAATATGCTGACAGAGATGCAGAGAAATACGCAAGAGAAATGGGATGAAGTCCGGAGGGAGATCACAGATGCCAGAAAGGAGATCGCAGAAATGAAACAAACTCTGGAAGGGTTTATAAGCAGAATGGATAGGATGCAAGAGGCCATTGATGGAATTGAAATCAGAGAACAGGAACGCATAGAAGCTGACATAGAGAGAGACAAAAGGATCTCCAGGAATGAAACAATATTAAGAGAACTGTGTGACCAATCCAAAAGGAACAATATCTGTATTATAGGGGTCCCAGAAGAAGAAGAGAGAGGAAAAGAGATGGAAAGTATCTTAGAAGAAATAATTGCTGAAAACTTCCCCAAACTGGGGGAGGAAATAATCGAACAGACCATGGAAATACACAGAACCGCCAACAGAAAGGATCCAAGGAGGACAACACCAAGACACATAATAATTAAAATGGCAAAGATCAAGGACAAGGAAAGAGTTTTAAAGGCAGCTAGAGAGAAAAAGGTCACCTATAAAGGGAAACCCATCAGGCTAACGTGAGATTTCTCAACAGAAACCCTACAGGCCAGAAGAGAATGGCATGATATATTTAATGCAATGAAGCAGAAGGACCTTGAACCAAGGATACTGTATCCAGCACGACTATCATGCAAATATGACGGTGGGATTAAACAATTCCCAGACAAACAAAAGCTGAGGGAATTTGCTTTCCACAAACCACCTCTACAGAACATCTTACAGGGACTGCTCTAGATGGGAGCACTCCTAGAAAGAGCACAGCACAAAACACCCAACATATGAAGAATCGAGGAGGAGGAACAAGAAGGGAAAGAAGAAAAGAATCTCCAGACAGTGTATATAACAGCTCAATAAGCGAGCTAAGTTAGGCAGTAAGATACTAAAGAGGCTAACCTTGAACCTTTGGTAACCACGAATTTAAAGCCTGCAATGGCAATAAGTACATATCTTTCAATAGTCACCCTAAATGTTAAAGGTCTGAATGCACCAATCAAAAGACACAGAGTAACAGAATGGATAAAAAAGCAAGACCCATCTATATGCTGCTTACAAGAAACTCACCTCAAACCCAAAGACATGTACAGACTAAAAGTCAAGGGATGGAAAAACATATTTCAAGCAAACAACAGTGAGAAGAAAGCAGGGGTTGCAGTACTAATATCAGACAAAATAGACTTCAAAACAAAGAAAGTAGCAAGAGATAAAGAAGGACACTACATAATGATAAAGGGCTCAGTCAAACAAGAGGATATGACCATTCTAAATATATATGCACCCAACACAGGAGCACCAGCATAAGTGAAACAAATACTAACAGAACTAAAGGGGGAAATAGACTGCAATGCATTCATTCTAAGAGACTTCAGCACACCACTCACCCCAAAGGATAGATCCACCAGACAGAAAATAAGTAAGGACACGGAAGCAATGAACAACACAGTAGAGCAGATGGACCTAATAGACATATATAGAACTCTACATCCAAAAGCAACAGGATATATATTCTTCTCAAGTGCACATGGAACATTCTCCAGAATAGACCACATACTAGGCCACAAAAAGATCCTCAGAAAATTCCAAAAGATTGAAATCCTACCAACCAACTTTTCAGACCACAAAGGCATAAAACTAGAAATAAACTGTACAAAGAAAGCAAAGAGGCTCACAAACACATGGAGGCTTAACAACACGCTCCTAAATAATCAATGGATCAATGACCAAATCAAAATGGAGATCCAGCAATATATGGAAACAAATGACAACAACAACACTAAGCCCCAACTTCTGTGGGACACAGCAAAAGCAGTCTTAAGAGGAAAGTATATAGCAATCCAAGCATATTTAAAAAAGGAAGAGCAATCCCAAATGAATGGTCTAATGTCACAATTATCGAAATTGGAAAAAGAAGAACAGATGAGGCCTAAGGTCAGCAGAAGGAGGGACATAATAAAGATCAGAGAAGAAATAAATAAAATTGAGAAGAATAAAACAATAGCAAAAATCAATGAAACCAAGAGCTGATTCTTCGAAAAAATAAACAAAGTAGATAAGCCTCCAGCCAGACTTATTAAGAAGAAAAGAGAGTCAACACAAATCAACAGTATCAGAAACGAGAAAGGAAAAATCACGACGGACCCCACAGAAATGCAAAGAATCATTGGAGAATACTATGGAAACCTTTATGCTAACAAGCTGGGAAACCTAGGAGAAATGGACAACTTCCTAGAAAAATACAACCTTCCAAGATTGACCCAGGAAGAAACAGAAAATCTAAACAGACCAATTACCAGCAACGAAATTGAAGCGGTAATCAAAAAACTACTAAAGAACAAAACCCCCGGGCCAGATGGATTTACCTCGGAATTTTATCAGACATACAGGGAAGACATAATACCCATTCTCCTTAAAGTTTTCTAAAAAATAGAGGAGGAGGGGATACTCCCAAACTCATTCTATGAAGCTAATATCACCCTAATATCAAAACCAGGCAGAGACCCCACCAAAAAAGAAAACTACAGACCAATATACCTGATGAACGTAGATGCAAAAATACTCAACAAAATATTAGCAAACCGAATTCAAAAATACATCAAAAGGATCATACACCATGACAAAGTGAGATTCATTCCAGGGATGCAAGGATGGTACAACATTCGAAAGTCCATCAACATCATCCACCACATCAACAAAAAGAAAGACAAAAACCACATGATCATCTCCATAGATGCTGAAAAAGCATTTGACAAAGTTCAACATCCATTCATGTTAAAAACTCTCAGCAAAATGGGAATAGAGGGCAAGTACCTCAACATAATAAAGGCCATCTATGATAAACCCACAGCCAACATTATATTGAACAGCGAGAAGCTGAAAGCGTTTCCTCTGAGATCGGGAACTAGACAGGGATGCCCACTCTCTCCACTGTTATTTAACATAGTACTGGAGGTCCTAGCCACGGCAATCAGACAAAATAAAGAAATACAAGGAATCCAGATTGGTAAAGAAGAAGTTAAACTGTCACTATTTGCAGATGACATGATACTGTACATAAAAAACCCTAAAGACTCCACCCCAAAACTACTAGAACTGATGTCGGAATACAGCAAAGTTGCAGGATACAAAATCAACACACAGAAATCTGTGGCTTTCCTATATACTAACAATGAACCAACAGAAAGAGAAATCAGGAAAACAACTCCATTCACAATTGCATAAAAAAAAATAAAATACCTAGGAATAAACCTAACCAAAGAAGTGAAAGACTTATACTCTGAAAACTACAAGTCACTCTTAAGAGAAATTAAAGGGGACACTAACAGATGGAAACTCATCCCATACTCGTGGCTAGGAAGAATTAATATCGTCAAAATGGCCATCCTGCCCAAAGCAATATACAGATTTTATGCAATCCCTATGAAACTACCAGCAACATTCTTCAGTGAACTGGAACAAATAATACAAAAATTCATATGGAAACACCAAAGACCCCGAATAGCCAAAGCAATCCTGAGAAAGAAGAATAAAGTAGGGGGGATCTCACTCCCCAACTTCAAGCTCTACTATAAAGCCATAGTAATCAAGACAATTTGGTACTGGCACAAGAGCAGAGCCACAGACCAACGGAACAGACTAGAGAATCCAGACATTAACCCAGACATATATGGTCAATTAATATTTGATAAAGGAGCCATGGACATACAATGGCAAAATGACAGTCTCTTCAACAGGTGGTGCTGGCAAAACTGGACAGCTACATGTAGGAGAATGAAACTGGACCATTGTCTAACCCCATATACAAAAGAAAACTCAAAATGTATAAAAGACCTGATTATAAGCCATGAAACCATTAAACTCTTGGAAGAAAACATAGGCAAAAACCTCTTAGACATAAACATGAGTGACCTCTTCTTGAACATATCTCCCCGGGCAAGGAAAACAACAGCAAAAATGAGTAAGTGGGACTATATTAAGCTGAAAAGCTTCTGTACAGCAAAAGACACCATCAATAGAACAAGAAGGATCCCTACAGTAAGGGAGAATATATTTGAAAATGACACATCCGATAAAGGCTTGACGTCCAGAATATATAAGGAGCTCACACGCCTCAACAAACAAAAAACAAATAACCCAATTAAAAAATGGGCAGAGGAACTGAACAGACAGTTCTCCAAAAAAGAAATACAGATGGCCAACAGACACATGAAAAGATGCTCCACATCGCTAATTATCAGAGAAATGCAAATTAAAACTACAATGAGGTATCACCTCACACCAGTAAGGATGGCTGCCATCCAAAAGACAAACAACAACAAATGTTGGTGAGGCTGTGGAGAAAGGGGAACCCTCCTACACTGCTGGTGGGAATGTAAACTAGTTCAACCATTGTGGAAAGCAGTATGGAGGTATATCAAAATGCTCAAAACAGACTTACCATTTGACCCAGGAATTGCACTCCTAGGAATTTACCCTAAGAACGCAGCAATCAAGTTTGAGAAAGACAGATGCACCCCTATGTTTATTGCAGCACTATTTACAATAGCCAAGAATTGGAAGCAACCTAAATGTCCATCAATAGATGAATTGATAAAGAAGATGTGGTACATATACACAATGGAATACTACTCAGCCATAAGAAAAGGGCAAATCCAATCATTTGCAGCAACATGGATGGAGCTGGAGGGTATTATGCTCAGTGAAACAAGCCAAGCGGAGAAAGAGAAATACCAAATGATTTCACTTATCTGTGGAATATAAGAACAAAGGAAAAACTGAAGGAACAAAACAGCAGCAGAATCACAGAACTCAAGAATGGACTAACAAGTACCAAAGGGAAAGGGACTGGGGAGGATGGTTGGGTAGGGAGGGATAAGGGGGGGAGAAGTAGGGGGGTATTAAGATTAACATACATGGGGGGGTAGGAGAAAAGGGAGGGCTGTAAAACACAGAGAAGGCAAGTAGTGATTCTACAACATTTTGCTATGCTGATGGACAGTGACTGTAAAGGGTTTTATAGGGGAGACCTGGTATAGGGGAGAGCCTGGTAAACATAAAATTCGTCATGTAAGTGTACATTAGTGATACCAAAAACAAAGCAAAAAAAAAAAAAAAAAAGGGCAGTTCCTGTGTGGTAACCTCCAACGAGTTCTACACAAGGGTATAAAGGGCATATAAAAGTGTAGGCAAAGGGTCTGTTTGTGTTTATACAGAGGATCAAAGCCTAATTGGGCTACCCTGAACATGAACTAAGATACGATATGAAAAAGAACTTCCAACATCTGCACTCTCTGGAAGACTCATGCCAGAAGATGATCATCAAAAAACCCCAACAAAGATCCACGCACTGCTACAGCTGTAGATGCACTCATCCCACCAGTTCCTGGACTTGCCATGGGAATGAGGAAGGAGATATCTAAGCTGGCCTGTGCATACAGTTAAACAACAAATTTGACTGGATCTATACTGTTGGAACTCAACCAAGAATTAGGAGAAGTGCAAATTGTAGCGCTCCAAACTCTTACAACTACAGACTATTTACTGTTAAAAGAACATATGGGATGTGAACATTCCCCAGGAATGGGTTGTTTTAATTTGTCTGATTTCTCTCAGACTGTTCAAGTTCAGTTGGACAATATCCACCATATCATAGATAAGTTTTCACAAATGCCTAAGGTGCCTTAATGGTTTTCTTGGTTTCACTGGAGATGGCTGGTAATTACAGATATGCTTTGGTTATGTAACTATACTCCTATTATGTTAATGTGTGTGCGCAATTTAAGTAGTAGCTTAAAACCTATATATGCTGAAGTTACTCTACAAGAAGATATGTCAAAGAAATCATCAATCTTCCTGTTTTCTTCCGTCTGCTACTTCTCTAGCTTTTCTTCTTCCTTCCTAATTACAACCCTTAAATAGAATTCGTGCCTCATATCAAATTTACCGAGTATCATAACACCTCCAAGTGGTAAAGATACCTCAGGACAAATGCTGGGCATAGAAGCCACAGGGCATAAATATGCAAAGAAGTAAAAAGCTAACCTTTTCAAACAATAAGGCTTCCCTCTCACTTACCAACTTCACATTTCCCTGTATGGCCCCGGAAGATGACTGGTTAGCCAGAGACGGGTAAGATTCCTCAAGGGAGGAACAACCTAAGACAGGCACAGTTGCAGGGGGGCCATCAGGTGAGAAATTGGGGATCAACAGAGGTGAGGCTTAGAACCTCATCCCGCCTGTTTTGAGAGAAATCTTCTGCATACGTGGATGTTTTATTGCCCTGGTCTAGCTTGGATTAACACATAGTCTACAGGCACACACCTGATCATCTACATTTGCTCTCTTACAACACTAAACTATGTTTTCTACCTTTATCTTGTATCTACCTACCACTTCAGCATTTTATTAAAAATAATAATAATAAAGAGAGAAATGTGGTATCCACATATAAATCAAGTATAAAAACCAAATGAGTATTCATATTTGAACTGACTGTTTAGAGTTCATAATGCATGAGCAAAACCGAAAGTTTCTGTGATGACTGCCCTTGTACTGTTCACTATGTAACTTATTCACTATGTAAGAATTTGTTCTCCATGTAAGAACTTGTTTGTTATGCCTCAGAATATTGGAGACTGACGAAAATTAGGCTTGGGGTGGATTAATGATTGTGCATTGAGTATTGACTCCCCTATACAGAATTTTATTGTCGTTAACAACCATTTGATCAATAAATATGAGAGATGCCCTCACAAAAAAAAAAAAAAAAAGGACAGACTTCCAATGGTAAAATAAATAAGTAACCGGGATGTAATGTATAGCATAAGGAATATAGTCAAGATATTGTAACAGCTTGGTAGGGTGATAGCTGGAACCTAGAATTATGTATATAAATGTTCTACCACTGTGTTGTACACTTGAAACTAATGTAATGTAATACTGTGCATCAACTACCCTTCAATAAAAAATAATTATTTAAAAAAAAAAAAAAAAAGCCATAGTAATCAAGACAATTTGGTACTGGCACAAGAGCAGAGCCACAGACCAATGGAACAGACTAGAGAATCCAGACATTAACCCAGACATATATGGTCAATTAATATTTGATAAAGGAGCCATGGACATACAATGGCGAAATGACAGTCTCTTCAACAGATGGTGCTGGCAAAACTGGACAGCTACATGTAGGAGAATGAAACTGGACCATTGTCTAACCCCATGTACAAAAGTAAACTCAAAATGGATCAAAGACCTGAATGTAAGCCATGAAACCATTAAACTCTTGGAAGAAAACATCGGCGAAAACCTCTTAGACATAAACATGAGTGACCTCTTCTTGAACATATCTCCCTGGGCAAGGAAAACAACAGCAAAAATAAGTAAGTGGGACTATATTAAGCTGAAAAGCTTCTGTACAGCAAAAGATACCATCAATAGAACAAGAAGAATCCCTACAGTATGGGAGAATATATTTGAAAATGACACATCCGATAAAGGCTTGACGTCCAGAACATATAAAGAGCTAACACGCCTCAACAAACAAAAAACAAATAAACCAATTAAAAAATGGGCAGAGGAACTGAACAGACAGTTCTCCAAAAAAGAAATACAGATGGCCAACAGACACATGAAAAGATGCTCCACATCGCTAATTATCAGAGAAATGCAAGTTAAAACTACAATGAGATATCACCTCACACCATTAAGGATGGCTGCCATCCAAAAGACAAACAACAACAAATGTTGGCGAGGCTGTGGAGAAAGGGGAACCCTCCTACACTGCTGGTGGGAATGTAAGTTAGTTCAACCATTATGGAAAGCAGTATGGAGGTACATCAAAATGCTCAAAACAGACTTACAATTTGACCCAGGAATTGCACTCCTAGGAATTTACCCAAAGAACGCAGCAATCAAGTTTGAGAAAGACAGATGCACCCCTATGTTTATTGCAGCACTATTTACAATAGCCAAGAATTGGAAGCAACCTAAATGTCCATCAATAGATGAATGGATAAAGAAGATGTGGTACATATACACAATGGAATACTACTCAGCCATAAGAAAAGGGCAAATCCAATCATTTGCAGCAACATGGATGGAGCTGGAGGGTATTATGCTCAGTGAAACAAGCCAAGCGGAGAAGGAGAAATACCAAATGATTTCACTTATCTGTTTAATATAAAAACAGAGGAAAAACTGAAGGAACAAAACAGCACCAGAATCACAGTACTCAAGAATGGACTAACAGGTACCAAAGGGAAAGGGACTGGGGAGGATGGGTGGGTAGGGAGGGATAAGGGGGGGAGAAGTAGGGGGGTATTAAGATTAACATGCATGGGGGGGTAGGAGAAAAGGGAGGGCTGTACAACACAGAGAAGGCAAGTAGTGATTCTACAACATTTTGCTATGCTGATGGACAGTGACTGTAAAGGGGTTTATAGGGGAGACCTGGTATAGGGGAGAGCCTAGTAAACATAATATTCGTCATGTAAGTGTACATTAGTGATACCAAAAACAAAACAAAACAAAACAAAACAAAAAAGGGCAGTTCCTGTGTGGTAACCTCCAATGAGTTCTACACAAGGGTATAAAGCGCATATAAAAGTGTAGGCAAAGGGTCTGTTTGCGTCTATACAGAAGATCAAAGCCTAATTGGGCTACCCCGAACATGAACTAAGATACGATATGAAAGAGAACTTCCAACATCAGCACTCTCTGGAAGACTCATGCCAGAAGATGATCATCAAAAAACCCCAACAAAGATCCATGCACTGCTACAGCTGTAGATGCACTCATCCCACCAGTTCCTGGACTTGCCATGGGAATGAAGAAGGAGATATCTAAGCTGGCCTGTGCATACAGTAAAACAACAAATTTGACTGGATCTATACTGTTGGAACTCAACTAAGAATTAGGAGAAGTGCAAATTGTAGCGCTCCAAACTCTTACAACTACAGACTATTTACTGTTAAAAGAACATATGGGATGTGAACATTCCCCAGGAATGGGTTGTTTTAATTTGTCTGATTTCTCTCAGACTGTTCAAGTTCAGTTGGACAATATCCACCATATCATAGATAAGTTTTCACAAATGCCTAAGGTGCCTAACTGGTTTTCTTGGTTTCACTGGAGATGGCTGGTAATTACAGATATGCTTTGGTTATGTAACTATACTCCTATTATGTTAATGTGTGTGCGCAATTTAAGTAGTAGCTTAAAACCTATACATGCTGAAGTTACTCTACAAGAAGTTATGTCAAAGAAATAATCAATCTTCCCATGTTTTCTTACGCCTGCTACTTCTATAGCTTTTCTTCTTCCTTCCTAATTACAACCCTTAAATAGAATTCGTGCCTCATATCAAATTTACCGAGTATCATAATTCTTCCAAGTGGTAAAGATACCTCAAGACAAATGCTGGGCATAGAAGCCACAGGGCATAAATATGCAAAGAAGTAAAAAGCTAACCTTTTCAAACAATAAGGCTTCCCTCTCACTTACCAACTTCACATTTCCCTGTATGGCCCCGGAAGATGACTGGTTAGCCAGAGACGGGTAAGATTCCTCAAGGGAGGAACAACCTAAGACAGGCACAGTCGCAGGGGGGCCATCACGGGAGAAATTGGGGATCAACAGAGGTGAGGCTTAGAACCTCATCCCCCCTGTTCTGAGAGAAATCCTCTGCATACGTGGATGTTTTATTGCCCTGGTCTAGCTTGGATTAACACATAGTATACACGCACACACCTGATCATCTACATTTGCTCTCTTACAACACTAAACTATGTTTTCTACCTTTATCTTGTATCTACCTACCACTTCAGCACTTTATTAAAAATAATAATAATAAAGAGAGAAATGTGGTATCCACATATCAATCAAGTATAAAAACCAAATGAGTATTCATATTTGAACTGACTGTTTAGAGTTCATAATGCATGAGCAAAACCAAAAGTTTCTGTGATGACTGCCCTTGTACTGTTCACTATGTAACTTATTCATTATGTGAGAATTTGTTCTCCATGTAAGAACTTGTTTGTTATGCCTCAGAAGATTGGAGACTGACGAAAATTAGGCTTGGGGTGGATTAAGGATTGTGCATTGAGCATTGACTCCCCTATACAGAATTTTATTGTCGTTAACAACCATTTGATCAATAAATATGAGAGATGCCCTCACAAAAAAAAAAGTACAGACTTCCAATTGTAAAATAAATAAGTAACCGGGATGTAATGTATAGCATAAGGAATATAGTCAAGATATTGTAACAGCTTGGTAGGGTGATAGCTGGAACCTGGAATTATGTATATAAATGTTTTATCACTGTCTTGTACACTTGAAACTAATGTAATACTGTGCGTCAACTACCCTTCAATAAAAAATAATTATTTAAAAAAAAAAAGCCCAACAACCAAAACTGGACAGCTACATTCAAGAGAATGAAACTGGATTGTCTAACCCCATACACAAAAGTAAACTCAAAATGGATCAAAAACCTGAATGTAAGTCACAAAACCAGGCTACTGGTTGCATAAGTCTGGTTGGAGGAAATGGTGTGTGACTGCTCATGGATACAATGTTTTTAGGGGGGTGATGAAAATGTTCTAAAATTGACTATGGTGATAGTTGAACAACTCAGCACATGTACTAAAAACCATTGAGTTGTATACTTTACATGGGGGAGTTTTATGATATGTGAATTATATCTCAATAAATATGTCTTTTTTTAAAAAAAAAAATGGGCAGAGGAACTGAACAGACAGTTCTCCAAAAAAGAAATACAGATGGCCAACAGACACATGAAAAGATGCTCCACATCGCTAATTATCAGAGAAATGCAAATTAAAACTACAATGAGGTATCACCTCACACCAGTAAGGATGGCTGCCATCCAAAAGACAAACAACAACAAATGTTGGCAAGGCTGTGGAGAAAGGGGAACCCTCCTACACTGCTGGTGGGAATGTAAGTTAGTTCAACCACTGTGGAAAGCAGTATGGAGGTACATCAAAATGCTCAAAACAGACTTACCATTTGACCCAGGAATTGCACTCCTAGGAATTTACCCTAAGAATGCAGCAATCAAGTATGAGAAAGATCAGTGCACCCCTATGTTTATCGCAGCACTATTTACAATAGCCAAGAATTGGAAGCAACCTAAATGTCCATCAATAGATGAATGGATAAAGAAGATGTGGTACATATACACAATGGAATACTACTCAGCCATAATAAAAGGGCAAATCCAACCATTTGCAGCAACATGGATGGAGCTGGAGGGTATTATGCTCAGTGAAACAAGCCAAGCGGAGAAAAAGAAATACCAAATGTTTTCACTTATCTGTGGAATATAAGAACAAAGGAAAAACTGAAGGAACAAAACAGCAGCAGAATCACAGAACTCAAGAATGGACTAACAGGTACCAAAGGGAAAGGGACTGGGGAGGATGGTTGGGTAGGGAGGGATAAGGGGGGGAGAAGTAGGGGGGTATTAAGATTAACATGCATGGGGGGGTAGGAGAAAAGGGAGGGCTGTACAACACAGAGAAGGCAAGTAGTGATTCTACAACATTTTGCTATGCTGATGGACAGTGACTGTAAAGGGGTTTATAGGGGAGACCTGGTATAGGGGAGAGCCTAGTAAACATAATATTCGTCATGTAAGTGTACATTAGTGATACCAAAAACAAAACAAAACAAAACAAAACAAAAAAGGGCAGTTCCTGTGTGGTAACCTCCAATGAGTTCTACACAAGGGTATAAAGCGCATATAAAAGTGTAGGCAAAGGGTCTGTTTGCGTCTATACAGAAGATCAAAGCCTAATTGGGCTACCCCGAACATGAACTAAGATACGATATGAAAGAGAACTTCCAACATCAGCACTCTCTGGAAGACTCATGCCAGAAGATGATCATCAAAAAACCCCAACAAAGATCCATGCACTGCTACAGCTGTAGATGCACTCATCCCACCAGTTCCTGGACTTGCCATGGGAATGAAGAAGGGGATATCTAAGCTGGCCTGTGCATACAGTAAAACAACAAATTTGACTGGATCTATACTGTTGGAACTCAACTAAGAATTAGGAGAAGTGCAAATTGTAGCGCTCCAAACTCTTACAACTACAGACTATTTACTGTTAAAAGAACATATGGGATGTGAACATTCCCCAGGAATGGGTTGTTTTAATTTGTCTGATTTCTCTCAGACTGTTCAAGTTCAGTTGGACAATATCCACCATATCATAGATAAGTTTTCACAAATGCCTAAGGTGCCTAACTGGTTTTCTTGGTTTCACTGGAGATGGCTGGTAATTACAGATATGCTTTGGTTATGTAACTGTACTCCTATTATGTTAATGTGTGTGCGCAATTTAAGTAGTAGCTTAAAACCTATACATGCTGAAGTTACTCTACAAGAAGTTATGTCAAAGAAATAATCAATCTCCCCATGTTTTCTTCTGCCTGCTACTTCTATAGCTTTTCTTCTTCCTTCCTAATTACAACCCTTAAATAGAATTCATGCCTCATATCAAATTTACCGAGTATCATAATTCCTCCAAGTGGTAAAGATACCTCAAGACAAATGCTGGGCATAGAAGCCACAGGGCACAAATATGCAAAGAAATAAAAAGCTAACCATTTCAAACAATAAGGCTTCCCTCTCACTTACCAACTTCATATTTCCCTGTATGGCCCCGGAAGATGACTGGTTAGCCAGAGACGGGTAAGATTCCTCAAGGGAGGAACAACCTAAGACAGGCACAGTCGCAGGGGGGCCATCACGTGAGAAATTGGGGATCAACAGAGGGGAGGCTTAGAAACTCACCCCCCCGTTCTGAGAGAAATCTTCTGCATACATGGATGTTTTATTGCCCTTGTCTAGCTTGGATTAACACATAGTATACACGCACACACCTGATCATCTACATTTGCTCTCTTACAACACTAAACTATGTTTTCTACCTTTATCTTGTATCTACCTACCACTTCAGCACTTTATTAAAAATAATAATAATAAAGAGAGAAATGTGGTATCCACATATCAATCAAGTATAAAAACCAAATGAGTATTCATATTTGAACTGACTGTTTAGAGTTCATAATGCATGAGCAAAACCAAAAGTTTCTGTGATGACTGCCCTTGTACTGTTCACTATGTAACTTATTCATTATGTGAGAATTTGTTCTCCATGTAAGAACTTGTTTGTTATGCCTCAGAAGATTGGAGACTGACGAAAATTAGGCTTGGGGTGGATTAACGATTGTGCATTGGGTATTGACTCCCCTATACAGAATTTTATTGTCGTTAACAACCATTTGATCAATAAATATGAGAGATGCCCTCACAAAAAAAAAAGTACAGACTTCCAATGGTAAAATAAATAAGTAACTGGGATGTAATGTATAGCATAAGGAATATAGTCAAGATATTGTAACAGCTTGGTTGGGTGATAGCTGGAACCTAGAATTGTCATGTATATAAATGTTTTATCACTGTGTTGTACACCTGAAACTAATGTAATATAATACTGTGCATCAACTACCGTTCAATAAAAAATAATTATCTAAAGAAATAAATAAATAAAATAAAATAAAAACACTATTCCTAGTCTATTCTCTTCACCAACATAGATCATGTTTTGTCCCACCCTATGAGCAAAGGAGGTTCCTATGTCCAGTATCCTCACCTGACCCTAAACCACTTGATGATGTAATTGGCCTGCTGCTAGGCTACTGCTTTCACACCTGTGGGCAATAAGCTATTATTGACTGAGTCACTGTGTAAAGAGCTCTGCCCAGGACTCTGCCCAGAGAACAAGCTGGGTAATAAACCCTTTCACCCCAAGAACGTTCCATTGTCATTCCTTGGTCTCACTGAATCCATAGTGAACTTGTCCAGGGCTGAAACCCATTGGCAAGACACTTAAGTATATTTTCTTCTAACATTTTTCTAGCACTTATTTGTGAAAAATTAATTCTATTCTGTAGAGGAATATCAAGAGAGAAAAGCAATTTATAGTCCTTTTTTTGAGGTGCCCTAAAGATTTAATCACAAGGAATTAGTGCCATCTTTGACAGTCTTAGAAGGAATTTGCCAGTAGACCTGAAAACAGCAGTGAAATCTAAATTATCACATTTCAGCAGACTCTCTATTTGTGTATCTAACATATTCAAAGGTAGAACATCTTTCTTTGCAGAGACCCTTGGATCACAACTATTGACAATATCATCTGTGGTTGAGCAATACAGGGAGGGGCAGAGTTGAAGACAAAAATTCTATAGACAGCTGTAAGTCTACTAGTTTAAGAATAACCACTGACTCCAGGACCTTCAGAACTTAATAAATCAAATACAAATGAAAGAAATTGCTATGCACAGCTCAGCTCTTCATTTTGCATGTAAGCTCATCATTTCCTTGTGGTTTTAGTATTCATGCATAGACTTAGTGAGGTTAAAGTGCTTGAGAAATCTGCCATGTGTTTCTTGCCTATAATAGGGACCAGAACACTCACTGTTTCTTTTTTGGGAGTGCTATACAAAAATCTCCTAAGACAGCTATGGTGAAATATCTCTTTCTGACTTGTTATCAAACTCTTCACTTTCCAAAATGAGCTCTAGTCATCAGCTTTTTTGCTGAAAGCCTGCTGGGCTCTGTTGGACGCCTATCATTTGGGGCTGTGAGTTAAGCCACTAGGCAGTGGTTTCAGCTGTGTTTTTCTTTGTGCTCTTAGATTTAGTCAAAACCGAGCCCAATTTGAAACCACCAGAGCAATGAATTTATGTGCAACAGAAAGAGAGACATAGGGAAAAGCAGCAAAGAGTAGGAACAGTTTCACCTTTTTCTGCCAAGATTCACACAGCTGTATTTTCTTTTAATATTATTTATAGCTTTCCACTTTAATTGATAAAAGTAGGAGAATTAGCTGCTTACCAATATTTACCTCATTACCAAATATATTTTTATCTCTCAGAGCCCCCTACAAAATGGTTCATTTTAGTGGCAGCCAAAAGTAACCAGGACAAAGTAATCTGTGTAGAAATACTGAAGGAGATGACGAGGAAAGCACAAGATGGATCATACTAGTTTACTGAGAAAGAACACTCAACCAGTCAATGTCTTGTGATAAAGTGTCTTGCCAATGGGTTTCAGCCCAGACAAGTTCACTATGGATTCAAGGAGACCAAAGAAATGACACTGGAACATTCTTGGGGTGAAAGGGTTTATACCCAACTTTATTTCCACAGTGGCAGGTCAGTCACTAGAATCCCACCCACTCAGAGCGAGTCTGCATGCAGTAAGCCTGTCCCTGACTCAAGGCCTCTCTGTCCTGTGCAGCCGCCTCAGTCTCTGTCCTCGGCACTGGCACCACTCCAGCATCTGCTCTCCTACAGCCTTGCAGCCGTGCCACCATGTCGCCCAGAACAGTGGGCAGAGTTTTTTATATAGAGGCAATAACAGCATATGCCCACACATGTGTAGTGAGCTAGCGGACCAGGGCCAGGTGAGAATAATGACCATAGGAACCTTCACTTTATCCACATAGGGGTTAAAAATTTTCCAAACTACCTTTATGCACACATTTCATGATTTCTGCTGCCACTTCCAAACATAATAAAAGAACAGAAAAATCCGATCATTTGAAACCTCAGAAGTCTGCTTTTCATTAGTACTTTTATTTTTATACACTTATTTTTTCTTACAGAACATATTTTCTCCTACCATATAACCCTTTATTTGGGGGCCAAAGAACTCTTGCATCATTTTATCAATTGTGATTTTCAGTCATTGGCACAGTTTTTCTGCCTATTTGGAGTTTGAATTTCCCACATTTGCCCCAGGAAAACAAATTGATTCATTTAATGCATTGGTTTTTCTCTGGGGATGGTATCAGCCACACTTATTCCAGTAATTCTGATTTTAAAAAACTCCATCTCCTTTTCATAAAATTACATAGAGAACTGATTATAAATTGTGTGTTTTACATCAATTTTATAGATTTATTTAAAAATAATTACCAGATGTTTCAAGCAATGTAGACAACTAATCACATAATTATTTAATGAGCACTTATTATCTTCCTAACAGTGTACTTTGTGTCATTTTGATCTAATCAGCCTAATTCCTTTAATAGTTAGGCTTGAATAACGCAGGTTTTAGCCAACTGAAAACACTACAATTTCATTACTCTATTACATAGGATATCACAAAGGTTTTCTTAGCAGAGTGTCCAAATGAAGTCTCACAACCAGGTGCCTTACAAGTGAGAACAGGGAAAATGATTAGGTGAGCATGAGAAAATTACTCAGAGGTTAATCATTTGAATGGTAATGACAGGGAATTTTGTGAAAATCTACTTGAGAGATGGCTCTGAGAGATGCTGGAGCTGGAAGAGAATTAGCTGCTTGCCAATATTTAGAATATTTAGTATTCCTTCCACTCCATAGAATGTTTTCTCTTTTCTCACACTGCCTACTAAAATTGACAGTGACTTACTAAATCTACTTTGCAGCTTGCATCAGTCAGAGAAACTGTGATAGTTTCCATTTCTAAAGAAGATCATGGAATATAAGAGTAAATTTCTCACCTGTTTCTTTATATCTCATAACTTTAATTACATAACATGATTGTTCAACTTGAAATTATGATCAATATATTTCTAATTTGAATTGTTCTTCATTGTTTTTGAAGACTAATTTGGGGGTTACTGAGTGCATAAAAATTGGGAGTCAAATCTAAACTTTAAGTTTCAGTGTGTTCTTATGAACCAAATATAAGTCGACATTTGACTATTTTGGAGCTTCTCTACCTTGATCAGACTGCTAAACTAAAAAGTTGTTTGTTTTAAAGTCAGATTTTTATTTCTCAATCATGCTTCTTGATATGCTCTACTGAAAAACAATTTAATTTTTTTCCAAAACCTTTTGCATTTTCAACTGTATAGACATACCACTGTGAATTTCAAAATAATTTCTCTTAACAGGAACTCTGTTAAGAGAAAACCATTGTAAACTGATAGAAAGTATCAATCTCCTCTTAATGATAATTCTCTACAACAAGAGACACACTTCCCCTTTTCTTCTGTAAATGGAAAATATATTCCTAAATGTCACATGGTGTCATGTCACTCTACACATGAAATACACGTGGTTACCTATAAACAATGTGATAAAATTTTCATGGCCTAATCAAGTGAATGCATCATACTATCCATGGTAAATATGTTTCTTTTAGTAAAGGAAGTAAAGGTCAGTTGAACAATACTTTTGAAATCCTTCTCCATTTTAGGTAGCTTTTTATAGAAAAAGTATTGAAAGTCTTAAAATAAAGAGGCTACCTTTTGTCATTAGATCATCCATAAATATTTACCTCATATCCTAAGTACATATTTCTCAAAAAATGATCTTCATTCATTTTCAAAGATTGAAGGATTAAATATTTGTATAATCGAGTTCTTTTTCCAACTCTTGGTATTTTATCTGTCTTGACAATCTTAACCTTCATGTAGTTTCTCAATTTTCTTGACTCAGATGTAGTTTGCTTCCGAATTTCACAGTATGTTCTAAAAAGCAAGGGTCATTTACAATAGATATGTGGAGGAATTATTTAAAGGAAGAAGTACTGTAATTAGATACCAGTTCAAAATGTTTAGCACCAAGTTCAGATAGGAAAATGGAAAAAAAGATTATATGTAAATCAGGAGGGAAAATACCTTTATATTTGTATGTCTTAAAATTACAATATTTTTTTCCTATGAATGGTGATACAAGAGGAGAACTAAATGAAAACACATACTTACATGCAGTTAGTAAGTTAGTACTTATCATAGTCTGTTTTGTATGTAAAGCTGCTACCGTGGATCTAAACTGCATACAATATTTTAATAATAATTTGTTGCATGTACATGTATTGGATATCCCACCAAGAACTGGGCTCCAACCCTTCTAGAGAGTTTAAACTCTACTGAAAGAGATGGACAATTAAAGAGACAAACACAGTACAGTGGGATAAATCAGGGTTGTAACAGAGGAGGCACAATGTGTGGTAGAAGTGTACGTCAAGGACATTAAACTTAGCCTTGACAGAGCCCAAAAGGCTTTCTGGAGGAAAAGACATCTCAGATGGGCAGCAAAGATAGGTGGTGTAGGGAAAGTTGATGGGGCAAGGAAGTTGGGAAGAGTAGGACCGGAGATGGGAAAGAGATCTTAATCAGAAGAAACAGCCTATAGTTATGTCCCTGAAGTGTGTGAGAGGTTGACACATTTTAGAAATTAAAAAAAAAAAAAAGAAAACCCTCAAATACTTGAGCCATAGAATGCCAGGGGTCAGTTCAGAGAGAAGAGGTTGAAGGCTTAAGAAGGATCTAGATGATTTAGGGCTTTGTAACTATGCTAAGAAGTTTGGACTTTATTCTAGAAGTGACGGAGGACCACTGAAGGATTTTAAGCAAGAAGGGGCATGATCAGGTTTTTCTTGTAGAAACATGATTCTGACAGTTGTGTGGACAACAATTGCAGGTGTTCATCCTGAATATAGCTAGTTCAGCTAGGAAATTCTTGCAGTATTCAGGTGATGGAATATGATGAGTGGGGCCAGGTTAGAGAGATGCTCAAAAGGAAGAATGGGCTTAAAGCAGAGACTGACCAGATGTGGGAGGGGAGCAACAAAGGAGAAGGGAGTCAAAGATTTTATCACTTTCTGGCTCATAATGTGAGTACTTATGGAATTGTTGATTTTGAGGTAGTTATCAACTGTCCTAGTAGGAAGAGTGCAGAAATAGTTGCTCTCAGGAGTGAAAGTGGAGTTGAAGATACAGGTCTGGGAGCCATCAGCATCTGGGTGATCAATGATGCCAGGAAAAGGCAGAGAACACCCAGGAAGAGGGTGGAGAACTAGAAAAGCAGAGGGCCTGGCAGGCACCCTGAGTAATGGCAACACTTTAAGGATAGACTGAGGAAGAAAGGCCTGTTAAGGAGACAAAGGAACAGCCAAGGGATAAACAGGGAAACTTCACTGGTAATCTGTATGACAAGTCATTCTTCAGAGTGGACAGGAACTTATCCTGGGTGACCCACTCTGCTTTAAACAAGTGGCACCTGTATAAACTCCTTGCACGTAGCTTGCTGCCTAGAGATTATTTGTATTATACCATATCTGGGCATATATATATATATATATATATATATATATATATATATATAGAGAGAGAGAGAGAGAGAGAGAGAGAGAGAGAGTAAAAATAGATACTGTGTCAATCTTTCTCCTTTTTTCATGTTTTATGTTTGAATATCATTGTAGCAGATAAATCATTTATTCTGCTTTTCTTGCTTTTAATTTTAAGAAATGGTAAAGTTCAGGAGGTTTACAACAATAGCAATACTTCAGAGTTTTTTAGCAGTTTTGGCAAGAGGTTTGGGATATCATAAGACTTTTTGAAATCAGTTTTGTAAAATAAAATATTGGTTGTTTAAGAAAATAATTCAGGAACAGATGGATTGAATTACTTCTACACACATGAAGCTGAATATGAAGTGGTTGACCAAATGCATTTCACACTCATCTAAATATAACTCTGTGAATACTGAATTGAAAGAAATGCTGATTTTTGAGTTCTTTTGCTTTTCTACTATTTAGACACCATTCTTTACTAGTTAATTCTATCTTTTATTTCTCTACTGGCTCATAGTTTAGAATCACATGCATAATTTTAAAGTTAGGAAGAAAGTTTTAAAGTAAATATTCTTATTAAAGTCTTCTTAAAGATTACATATTATAGCAGATGATTCAAATACACTGTACCTCATCACATCAGCCCATCTCTGATTTCACTCATAGCTGAAGTAAACAGTTTCAGAAAAGCTCAGGTTCATCTCTAGCTGGCTGAACCTAATTTTTTCCCTTACCTTCTCTTAAAGCTAGAATCTCTAGCTTCCTTAATGCTCTGATCCCAAAGCCAGACAAGGACATTACAAGAAAAAATTCCAGAACAATATTCCTCATGAACAAAGATCCAAAAAGTCTCAACAAAATACTAGTAAATCAAATTCAAGAGCATGTTTAAAGAGGCATACACTATTATCAGGTTGGATTTATCACTGGGAAGCAAGGATGCCTCAACAAAGCACATCAATAAATATGATAAAACTTAATATAATAAAAGATAAAAACCATATGACCATGTCAAATAGATGCAGAAAGGTCAAAAATAATGGTGTACAGTGACAACTGGTAATTAAACATCATGGTGAGCATTTAGAAATGTATATAATTGAGGAATAACAAGTTGTTCTGAAAACAATATAATATTGTATATAAACTATATTTTAATAAAAAATGGGGGAAAAAATACTACTGAAAGTCCTAGGCAAAACAATTAGGCAAGAAAAAGAAACAAAAGGCACCCTGATTCAGAAAAGAAGTAAAATTGTCTCTGTTCACAGATACTATAGATAAAAAAAATTCTAAAGACTACACCAAAAACTGGCAGACCTAATAAAATTCACTAAAATTGCAGAATATAATATCAATATACAAAAATAAAATATAGTGTATATTTCTACATACCAATGAACTATCAGAAAGAGAAATTAAGAAAACAATCCTGCATCAAGAAGAATAAAAACCCAGGAATAAATTTAACAAGGGAATGGAAGACCTATACACTGAAAACTGTAAGACACTGATGAAAGAAACTGAAGAAGACACAAATGCCTGGAAAGATAGCCCAGGCTCATGTATTGGAGGAATTCATATTGTTAAAATGTTCATACTACCCAAAGTGACCTACATATTGAATGCTATCTATACCAAAATTTCAATGGCATTTTTCACATAAATAGAACAAATAATCTTAACATTGTATAGAACCACAAAAGACCTCAAACAGTGAAAGCAATCGAGGGAAAAGAGCAAAGTTAGAGGCATCGCATCTGGTTTATAACTCTTTACAAAGCTATAAAAATTTTTAAAGCATGGTACTGACATAAAAACATACACATGGACCAATGGAACAGAACTGAGAGGCTAAAAATAAACTCATGCATATATGGTTGACAAATATTTGATAAGGAAGCCAAGAATATTCAATGGAGAAGGATAATTTCTTTAATAAATGGTGTTGGGAAGACTGGATATCCATGTGCAAAAGAATGAAATTTGGTCCCTATTTACATCATTCACAAAAATGAATGAACTCAAAATGAATTAATTTTTACCTGAAACTGTAAAAAAGTCATTTGGGTTTCCAAGAACAGTTTCCTCATCATTAAAACAGAAATTTTAAGAACATGTGATATATCTACCTGACAACACTGTTAAAAGAAGCAAATGAAACAATGTACAGAAGTGCTTTGCATGCAAATGCAAATTGAAGGAAAACATCTTAGTAAATGAAGTAAGAGAAGTTAAGATGTAGAGTCAGATAAACCTAAATTCAACTCACAGACCTTTGTTATCTCTGCAAAACAGTCATTAAAATACTTTGAGGAATTGCTGTGAGTTTCATAAATGAAAAACATATATAGTTTGTATTATACATTGAATATAGTTGTTAAATTGGTAAACACTGAAGGGATTCAGAATATAGTGGATAAACTATAGAGAAATAGCTGACAGATGTGCAGTTGGTGACACTAATTCTGAAGCAGAGTAAGGTGTAAACATTGGGGCCTTGAAAACCACCATTTATTGAGGGTAGTGGGGACAGAGAGCCACCAGCCAACAAGACTAAGAAAGAGAAGTCACCCTGGCTGGGAGAGAGAAGGGGGACATGGACTCAACAAAAGGTGGAGAGAACGTCAAGAAGGGAAGTGTCAGCAGTTTCAAAAGCAGCTGAGAGATCAAGACAGATAAACACAGAAAAAGGACATGTTGTGTTTGGATAAAGGGGCTTTAGAGAGAAAAGATACAGTGAGAGCCAAATTGAAGTGAGTTGAGTGACTAAAAAGAATCTAAGAGCAAGGGGAGCCCAATTTTTGAAAATCTGAGTTATAAACACCCAGAGAGAAATCAAGTAGCATCAAGAAAAGGTTGGTGATTGTCAGGATGAATTTTCTTCTTAACATAGAGGCTCTGATTCATATAACAAGGCAGAGAAAAAAAGAGGATAAGGATACCAGAGAGGATGGGGACTAAAACCTTTTATGAAAAGAGAAGAAAAGAATACAAGAATAAAAGAAACTGCATGTTGAGAAGAGTTATGATGTCTTCTGAGGCTATTGGTAGAAATAGATGCAGTGCTCAAGAAAGGAGGGGCTTTGAGGTGTAACTTATTCGACTTTAGCTTTCTTCAAACATTTACCTTTACCCTTAGAGCTCTCACGGCCAAGAAGAACCCTCATATTGTTCTCAGAGAGAAAAAGAAATAGGAAAGCACAGGGTTGTATAGCCCTTTTTGTTCTTATTCCCCAAATCCAGAATCTAATACATTTGTATTACTTAAAATATTACTCTTCTTGCAATAATATGGAAATTAAAATGTATAATCTGCTTACCTCAGATTTTCTTATCAAGACTCATAGTATGAATATTTATAAATATATTAAAACAATTTATCAAATAAAATATCAAAATAATGCTACTTTAATTTAAATACAGATAGAGCGTTTCAGTCCTTTTAATCTTCAGCTGTCTTTAATCCATTCTCTAATCTGAGAACTAATTATGTTTCTAATGAGTTTTCAATGGTAAGTGTCAAAAAACATCTAACATTCTTAAACCAGTTTCAACATGCTCATATTTTCAGGGAACTTATTTCTTAAGTGTGTCAATTATTTGATATATCTGATATTCTTGAACAGATGTCACAGAGATGTGGGGAAGTTGGGGTTCCTGTGGCCAGGATCCTCACTGAACTTAAACCACTTGATGATATAACTGGCCTGTTGCTAGGCTGCAGCTTCCGTACCCGTAGGCAATAAGCTCTTACTGCGCTCTGCAGAGAGCTCGGCCCAGTGCTCTGGGCGGAGGCAGAGACGCTAGTGCTCGACCTGCTGCCCGGAGAACAAGCCGGGTAATAAACCCTTTCACCCCAAAGAAACGTTCTACTGTCATTTCTTTGGTCACACTGAATCCATAGTGAACTTGCTGGGGGCTGAAACCCATTGGCAAGACAGATGTATTTATACCCCAGTGCCTACTTTAAACAAAACTTCACCAAATTAGTTACTAAGCATGGTTTCAGTTGAGAGATTTCTGTTTCTGTCTTATTGATTTGCTAAGCTTCTGTATTTGATCCCCAGAGCTAATTTCATGTTGTCTTATGAGATTGTATGGTACTCAAAATTATTAAAAACTCTGTGGTTAAGAGTCCTGGATTTGCAGTCAGACAGACCTGAGTTGGAATCCCAGCTCTGTCAGGAAGTTATCATATGGTATCTGCCACAGCACTCTCTGAACTCATTTCTTCATCCAAAAATAGGGAAAGAAGCTGTAAGTAAAACCTGAAAGGGACACTTTACTATATTTGTGACAAAATTGCTCCTATTTTAGAGCCCCACTTATGAGTTCACATCAAGAAGAGGGAGACGTTTTGATCAAAGCATGGTGGCATTGACTCATCCAGAGTCTCAGGCCTGAGGGTGGCTCCAAACTGAAAAAAGATGTGCCTGGTGGTTGAAACAGCTCAAAGTACTAGCAGCTGTGCCTAGTGGTGCAATAAAAATAATGAGAAGTTGTGCACGTTATATTTCGCCCAAGGGATCCAAGAAAATATTTGATTAGGGAAAGCTCTTTGCGTGGCGCTGGACGACCCCATTAGCAGATAATGGCAACCACACAAAGGAATTATGAATTTAGGAATTACGATAAATAGGATCATACCTATATCCATAGGCTGGCAAGACCTAGGAAATGTCAATCTGCATCTATGATGATACAAACTTCTACTCTTTTAAAGAATCTCATTTTTAAATAGAGTTTATCATTTGTTTTTAGTTTTGAAGCTGGGTTTTTGTGTGTAAGCATGTTGCCATGGCATACATATGGTTATAACTATAATATATATAAAATAATATATTAGTAATTTTTTTATGTTGCATACACTACGTGAACTTGTTTATTATAATGTAGCTACACAACCATTACTTTTACATTTATGACTAAGTTCATTTTCATTACAAATCATTTCTCACTAAAAATTATTTCCCTCTTCCAAGTTTCCCAATCCCCCTATTTTACCCATATTGAGAGTCCTCCTTTACTCTCTTAGCTTCCTTATCTCATCCCCATTCAGGCAGTCAGTGATTCAGGGAATCGGTTGATTTTTCTCAATGCCTCAAACTTGTCTTTTACAGTCCATTACTTTGCCATCCCCCAGTTCGGATCCTCATCGCTCATTCCTGGCCAATTCCTGTGGTCTTCCAACTCACCTCCCTGCCATTCAGCATTCCAAACTGATGTTGCAAGGCTGAGCTTGATCATATCATGCTTTAGGTCATTTAATGCAAATAATTTCCATTTGGCAAGACAAAATCAGAATTACTCATCCTAGCCCCTCAACACAGTGACTCCCACATACCTAAATTCTCATTGGTCCCTATGTTAACTATCTGCCCGTTCAGGTGACCCGAACAATGTCCTACCTCTATGATTTTCTACAAGCTATGCCTGGAATGAAACTAAACTCCTCCATAAAGTCAAGTCGAGAAACGTCAATCTTCTGAGAGCTCTCATTCCTTTGAACTCCTAGAGCATTTACTGTTGATGCCAGTTTTTAAATAAAAATGAATCATCTTCTGTCTTACTGTAACTTCTTTATATTGTTTCTCACCTCTATTAATTGTTCTAATTTCCTAAAACTAGTTTATAAACTCACAGTTCAGTTTCTTGCAATCTGTTTCATCTAACACACCTATTAGAGAAATGGGATTCAGTAATTGTGTCCTCAATATTTTTATTTTGGCTTAATTTAGTTATTATTACATCCAAAAGCTGTACAGTGTGAAGTTATTTTTTTCGCACTACTGTCCATTTTTTCTTAAATATTAATGAAGATAGGATCACAAAAATAAAATTTGAGGGAAATCAATAGAAATTATTATTATTGATTAGCTTGAATTGACAGCCTCAAGACACTTGAACTATTACCATGTTCTTTTAACTGACATTTAGATAGTCACCATTCATCACCATAGGCAACACATTGTTTTACAGTACAAAACAAAAGAGCATGATTTCTCTCCCAGACTTATCCCAGACATCTAGAACTTCAGCATCACACATCTTTTTTGAAACTACAAAAGGCTTGCAGTATGATATTTTCTGTGAAAACGTTTTCTGTAGCAATCATGGAATGAATGTTATTTTGCCAAATACATTGCAAGTTGTATATTTTAATATACTTCTCTTACTTGACAGAAGACAAATTCACAGAAACTTTCATATTGGAAAGAAGAACTTCGTTATTAATGACTTGTCCCACTAGTTTCTACCAGCATGTGGATACCAACGGAATGGGGACTTTGTTTTCTTTACCACTGCATCTCCAAGTGCCTGGAACATGTAAGGTGTGCTCAAGAGTATTCATTTATTGAATAACAAATGAATGAGAAGTTAATTCAGTATATAGTCTTTAAATTATTATGTTATTAAATTATTATATCTTTACAGTGACCGCACTAGAGGGGGTGAGGACTTGATAATATGGGTGAATGTTGAAACGACTGTGTTGTTTACATGAAACCATCATAAGATTGTATGTCAATGACACTGTAATAAAAAAATTATTATGTCTTCAAATTAGGATGTAAGCATGTTAATGTGCAATGTTAGATTCAGTCAAGAACAAAGGCAAAGATGAACAAAACAAAACTTTCAGAAGTTTACAATCAAGGTGAATTAATTGAGGTTTGTGGTAGAGTCATGAGACTTCAGCTATGGAAAGACTTTTCTCCTATCTCATTCTAATATCACTCACTTTTCATTTGTATGAAAATGTAAAGCTATATGGGCAGGAAGACTGAGCAAGAAAATAGTAATACAAATTCTGTAGTAATATAAAAAATTTAGGGTGAAATAAGAAAAAAATTCTGATGGTACTGATTTCAGCAGTGGGAAAAGGTGACTGGATAATGGTTAAAGAGGTAGAATATATAATTCTGTCAAATATTCAAGAAAACTTTGGCATTAACTCTGAGAATTTAAAGAATTTCTACAACAGCATATTTAGTTTTCATTATGTAACTCTTCTTTGTGTTTTGTAGAAAAGGTCTTTCTTTTGCACACACACACACATGCACACAGACGTGAACAGTTTATTCTTGATTCAGGGCTTGTGCAGAGATTTTGCTTTCTCTCCTATCTGACTTTGGTCATACCTCAAAGCTGTTCTGTTGAACAAACTTCCAGTATTTTTCTCACACTTGCTTAGCATCTAAACCCTAGCCAGACCCTGATTTAGACTTAGCCTTGACTCTGAAACCTCACACTAGTCTCATCTCATCAAGGAGAAAACATGGGAGATATTTAAAATGTATGTAAAATCAAACCAAATGCCTAAAAGTTTTATCAACCTGCTAAGCACCATAGCAAATTAGAAACAGACCCAGACTAGAAGTCTATTAACTGTATTGTCTACAAAATATAAATTATTAACTCTAAAATGTATTGACATATTTTGATGATACATATTTATATATGCATATATATAATATATACATTATGATGTATACATCATACAATATTTATATATGCATATATACATTAATATATACATGTATTTTTATATATATGCTCCCAGAAATGGAGCACATATTTTTTATAATCAGTTTTATAATTTTTCTATATCAGTTTATTAATTTATGGCTGGACTCATACTAAATGAATAAACATAGAAATAAATACTGTAAAGATGTAGCTGATCCACTTGGAGCATCTACCTTTTGTGGAAACTTCTTATAAAACCTGTTGGCCTACCAAGTATTTGGCAAAGACTTCAAAGATGGCTAAACCTCTTCAAAGATGTGTAAACTATATTCTATCACGTATTTGTGATGACAAGGAAAGATTCCTTTTGGATCATGGATGAAAGTGAGATTAAAACTTTACTTTTGTTATTGAAAATTTGGCTATGAATCACACAAACATAATATTTTAGGAACTAGCCTATAAAACTACACAAAAGTTAAACAGATGTCTACCCACTTTCAAGTAGTTAGTAGAGGGATAAGGGCAATTGACCGTGTAATTGGGAACCCAGACTGTTATAGTTAGTTACCAGAAACAAAGACAAAATTAGATACTTAGTCTGACTTAATGATGCCTGTGGTTCAAAGAAGCTGGAATGTTAACATGTTTTAGCTATAAAGAATAGAAATCAGTTACTTTTTGAAATATACATATAATTATTTCTTTAAAAATTCCAAATCAATCAAATTTTATGTTTTAAAATGAGAAGGAAACTAACATTTCATTAGCAAACTACCATGTGCCAATAACTATTATTTCATTTAACTTTACTATTCCCATGAGATGAGTAGCTAGCTCACTACTATTTTCCTAATGAAGAAACTGGGTTTCAAGAAAATTATGTCACCTTCATGGACTCCCTTAACTGCTAAGTGATAAAACTAAAATACAAATCCATGACAATCTGACTCCAAAGCCCTTTGCTTTGCCCTACTAGCTTCAAAGGTAAAGTTATCACAAAGCACACTTTCTAAGTTTTCTTTAATTGAAAACCATTGAGAGTTACAATAAAAGCACTTTCTTGAGAAACAGTGAACACAGCTATAAAATGTTAGAGATGAGAGTGTCCTCTGAAAGCACTGAGTTTGTTCCTCTTTACCAGTGAGCCTTTCCCAAAGGCACGGGCCGGGACTTGGAAGAGCCTGCCCTACATTATATCAAGCCTATTACAATGCACTCATAGCTCACATTAAATATAATTTGTTTATAACATTATTTTTTGAGTTGCAAATAACTAACTGACTTTATATTTTATAGACATTTACACAAATACATTGATTTATATTTTGAAATATATTTAAATACACTAAACCTACTTAAAATTTTCAGACCCTACATTTTTCAGGAGGTCCAGATAAATCTCATAGCTCCCAGTCACTGTGCCTTTATTGACTAATGGTGGGAAAATGGCACTGGGCAAAGAAAGCCAAAGTGCCTTACCAAGGTTACTCAGTTAGTGGAAGTCAGGTCAAGGGCCCCTGTTGTCTGCTTTTCTTTTACTTCACCGTCATATGCCTCAATATGGCATTATTCTCAAAAGGCATAAAACTCCATACAAGGCATTAAAAACAAGTCAGATTTGGGATCTACATTCAAGTGGTCTCTCCTACAAAGCTGAGGTTTTCAGTAGAATTTCAATTGGTTATTAAATGACATTTAGATTTGAAAGGAAATGTAACTATGGAATTAGTAGTATTAGTATTGGCTTGGTACTGGTATTTTCTAAAATACATAAGTCATAATATGCAGTCACAGGATGATGGGACATCATGAACAATCAGTTGTGCAGTGTGTTAGAACATCTTTGTGTATGTGTGTACATAAGCATAAAATTATTAAATTCAGTGCAGGAAAAGAGTTGAAGATGTCATCTAATAAAATCTTTTCATTTCATAGATACAAAAAATGATACTCAAAGACATGAGGTGATTAACCCTTTTTTACAGCTAGATCCTGGCAGATTTGAAATTGAAATCCAGACATTCTGACTCCAAGTATATCAGCTATTGTTTTTGTTTTGTTTTTTATTCCCATGTTGCTGCTGCATAAATAAGGTAACAAAAAGCAAACAGTTCCTATACATAAAACATGATGATAGAGGCAATAATTAAACCAGTATTTTTTTAAAAAGGAAATTCCTACCCTACACCCTTGTTTTGAGGATCAATATGATGAGCAATCTGAAAACCATTAGCAAGCAGTGAGAAGCCAGGTTATCAGTTCAAACCCTGACATTGCAAGGGTTCTTCAGCCTGTGGTTCTCACTGTGATCATTGCTCAAAACTTTAAACTTCTTGCTTTTCCTGTAATATCTCAAATACTTCAATAATGGGTCACGTGTAGGGTGGGGTTTCAACTTCTTTGTGTTTCATTCATAATAGCTCATGGCTTAAGCCAGTGCATGTTTCAACACATCTACCTTACAAGAGGAAACTGCTTAAATTTAAGGCCACTCACTTTTAACCAAAGAAAAAGATTAGACAGAAAAGAAGTCAGGAAATTTTAAAGATAATCTTTAAATTAGTCCATTCAATTCTATTCAAAATTGTAATCACACTCAACAATAACATTTATCCTTCAGTCCTGAGAACCTAAGGCTGTTACCAGCACAGCAGACAAACTACCTAAAGTATTACTTGATTTTTTTGTCTTCTTGTTCCAGCAATGCTCCAGACCATTTGTGAAGATCTAATTAACTTGCAATCCACTTTCAGCCTCTCTCATCTAATCATGTTTTTTCTAAGAAATTAAAAGGCAAAAATTTTTATACTCTTGTGAATGTTCTCATGAAGATCAAAGTAAATGTCTTTGATCTTTCATAATCAAAGCTTTACTTCCAAATATCATTGTATTAGCATTGTTGAGTAAAATCCTAGGCAATAGTAACAGATGTTAGCCCAAATTCCCTTTCAATGATTTTCTAAGTGTCAGGTCCTTAGTTTCAACCAGTGGTCTTTGGGCAAATTTCATTCCCCAACTCATAAAATCACCATCAAACAAAACCAACAGGTGCAATGACTAGATTGGTAGGATTTCTAGCTGAGGAAAGAAAAGAGCACATACTCCGTGCTGCAACGATTTCCAAAATAATAAGGTTTTGCTCATATGGCTATTGGCTCTACTACTGTGATGCTATAATGCCAACCACTTTCACTCACTATTTTCATCTTCAAAACAATTCTGAGGTAGATCTTATTAATTATATTTTATGTGTGGGCAAACGGAAGCTCAAAGAGGACGGGTTATTTGTTTAATGTCACAGAATGAGTAAGAGGCAGAGTTGAGATTCAGGCCTAGGTCCTTTTGGTTCAAAAGTTTACATCTTTTGATATCATTCTTCTAGAAATACAATTTTTCTAAGATCAAGGTAAAAGGGGCTGAGAAAAAGAGAATGACAAAATAGTGCAGTCAGGAAGTTATTTGAAACCTGAAAATAATGGTATGAATAACATAAATGACAGAAAATAATGTGTGTTTTTATGGAGTATAACAAATGCCCTTAGTTTCAGATTAAAACAATTTGCTCCTTCTAATTTTACAAATCTTCAAAACTTCCAAGATCATACCTAGATAACTTGTTCAACCACACATGCTAACTCTGCTAAACACTGAAAGTGAGAAAGATATAAAACTCATCAAAGAAGAATGAAAAATTTTTCTTCAGTGGGACTTTGAATTTAAATGGGTGTGTTGAGGTCACACAATTTAGGACAAACTATTCTTTTTAGCCATGTACATGGGACAGCTGTCGAGGTAGTACACATCACCCAGTTGTCTGGCAGCATGTTAGTGACTCAGCAAAAAATAGCTGACTAGCTAATATTAATTACTTGGGTAATGATGTATGTATCTAATTGGAGTTCTTTAATGATTAAGAGCAGTAACTGTTTTTCAGGTAGCTATACTGCTGAGCCTGTAGTATATTGCCAACATTATTAAGGTAATAATTACTAGGCAAACATTTCCTTTTTATAAGCCTATTGCACTTACTCTTAAAAGGCATTAGTAGATTGGTTTTTAATACCAGTGGCTCCATTATTGAGGCATTACTTCCAGGAATGTTATGAATATTTCATATGGAATTAGAATGAGAGCTATTTTATCCACTATATCTAAAGTAATGTGCTCAATTCTCAACTCATCACTTTTTCCCACTCCTCTCCAAATGTGCTCTGCCTTCTTAGAAAAGGCCCTAGCATCTGCAGCCTTAACCCACACTTCTTTTTGATAACCATTTCCCCCTCTGTCATGCAGCTAATCAAGTCCACTGAGTTCATGCACTCAGAAATTTCTCCCTCCAATCCTTCATTATCTGCAGCCACAAGGTCTTTTTCAGAATAAATCTGAGCATGTGAGCCCTCCTGCTAGGACTAGTTGGTGGTTCCCAACCATAATTCCTTAAAAATGTTTTTATGTCCAACATGGTGCTTGCCTAATGTCACCTCCACCTGATGCTGCTCCATGCTGCATCATACTAGACTCCTTTCTGTTCCTTGAATCTGAATGCTTTGCCCTATTTGAACTTTGTCGCTGCTTTCCCTTTTCTCTTGAATAATCTTCCCTACTGTTTCTTTCAGGTTTCAATATAAACTTCCTTGCTTCACAAAGCCTTTATTGACTGGGTCATGTGTTCTTACTGTGTGCTTCTAAAGTATCCTATATTTCTGCTACCACAAACCCCATCACCTATCATTGTGAATCCTTGCACTTAGCACACACTACTTGGCCCACAGTAGATGTTCAATAATGAACAAATGAGTGGAATTGGAGTACTATGATGAAAAATATGACTATCCCTAGGAAGCTGGTAAGATTTCTGAAAACCATATCCTAATTATAAAGCTAAATATAATGAACATTTTAAGCAAGAGAGACCTGAGGACAGTAAGATTCTGTCCCAAAATATATGAAGGGTTCTCAGCTGCAAAAAGTAGTATAGTTTTTTTGAGATCCTTTCGAAGGACATACTAAGACCAATAGTTAAAGAGTCAAGAAGGATATTTCAACTAGATAGAGGGCAGGGCTTTCTAACAGTTACAGGTGCCCAATCATAACCATGAAATTTCAAGAAGAGCTAAACTCCTCATCACTGGAAATGGTCTAGTGGAATTGACTAATCATAGGTTGGGATTCCTGAAGAAAGCAATCCTGCATGGAGTTGAGATCAAATAGAACCAATACTATGGCTTTTGCCAACTTTGCTGCATGCTTCCTTTGCTTGTCAAAAATAATCCATTTCAAACAAAATTAATGAAAGGGTGATTATTAAGCCTTCTTTTGTCCAATGATTAATTAAACTTGTGCAAAGTTCAAATGGTAAGATTCAGTTTCAGCAAAAAGTGGCAATTCAACAAAAATCATAGAGGTTCACTCTTGAGTTTAAGTTGGAAATCCCACAAGACTGAATTAACATCCACCTATAGCAGAACGTAGTAAACTTACGAATTTGAGCCACTACCTAACAGCACTATATTTACTACTATTATTTATAGCCCAGCTGCTAGAAGACATATTTTTGATAAATGTCCATGTCCAGAAATGAATTAAATAGATCTGAGCATCTTAAAAATCCAAGTATTTAGAGTAGTAATGAGGACATTTAGGTAGGAAAAAAATTCTATTAAGAGATGTAACATGGAAATGATTAGAGGACAAGAGCCGGTCTGGCCAGAGGTGCAGGTTCAGGCCTGGTAATAAAGTAGAGGCATAGAATATGGCTTGACCCAAACTGTCAAAGGGCTTGGATATCAGGCTAAGGATTCTAAGTGTTATTCCATATGGAACAGAAAATAAGCAAAGGCAGTGAAACACAAGAGGACTATTTAGAAAAGATAAAGCAAGAATATGTATAGTAGATCTTAAATGTAAGCAAAAATTACAGATGCCTGTAACACAATAGTTTAAAATATTACAAGTTATATGCTCCTGTTTATTTCTGACATGTTAATAGCTGTCACCAATGTTATTAACCACCACCACTCTTCACCAAAGGAGGCTCCTTGCTACTTGCTTGGCTATTGGGAGAAAATACAAATCAATCCTATCTCAATAGGAGAGTTGATGGCAGTTTTGGGGTTTGGTTTTGGGGTTTGTTTTTTGTTTTCCATTTTTTTTTTTTTTTACCATGGCTTTGCATAGAATAGTTCTACAACTTATTGAAGAAAAAGGTGAAAATTAAAATGTACAGGTATTTGGAGTGATCTTATGAACACTTTTTTTAAAATGTTCTTAAATGTTTTTTTCTTTTTTTTTTGGTATCATTAATCTACAATTACATGAAGAATACTATGTTTACTAGGCTCCCCCCTTCACCAAGTCCCCACCACATACCCCTTCACAGTCACTGTCCATCGGCATAGTAAGATGCTATAAAGTCACTACTTGTCTTCTCTGTGTTGCACAGCCCTCCCCGTGCCCCCCATGCACTATACATGCTAATTGTAATGCCCTCTTTCTTTTTCCCTGCCCTTATCCCTTCCTTCCCACCCATCCTCCCCAGTCCCTTTCCCTTTGGTAACTATTAGTCCATTCTTGGGTTCTGTGATTCTGCTGCTGTTTTGTTCCTTCAGTTTTCCTTTGTTCTTATACTCCACATATGAGTGAAATCATTTGGTACTTGTCTTTCTCCGCCCGGCTTATTTCACTAAGCATAATACCCTCTAGCTCCATCCATGTTGTTGTGAATGGTAGGATCTGTTTTTTTCTTATGGCTGAGTAATATTCCATTAAGATACATTTTTTTTATATATACTTCCTGCTACCAAATGTTTTGTGACAATTAGTCTAGCTATTACTGAGTCTGTAATATAGATTTGGAGTTTAAAGCATGTAAATAAGTCTAGGTCATGAAGGATATTAATAAATAATGTTAAAAGTCAATGATATTTTATTTTTCAATTCTTTAAAATACTGTTTTCTTTTTTATTCATCAAAACATTCAAAATTATTAATAAACAAAATCCAAATATTCTACTTTAAGAACAAGGATTACTATATTGCTAATATTACTCATTATTACAAAAAAATAAAAATATAAATACAACTCATGTGCAAATGATGTTTACAATTAAAGTTGCATTTTTGTTCTGTTTTGTTTTGTTTTGCATATATTCCTTAGAGTGTAAGCTCTGCAGTAGGAAGTTATATTCTATTTCTTCTCTATTTTATGTCAAAGTTTCAAGTTGATTTCATATCTAAGAAAGCTATTTTCTCTTAAAGAGTTTGATGCTAAAGCCTTTCAGATGTTTCATTTAAGTTAAACGTGACCTATTTCTCTAGAAACAATGAGGTCAAGTCCAAATTCTAACTGCATTGACTTTTAAGTGCTTTTGATAAGTAATGAAATGTTTTATTTTCATTACTAACAGCAGTTTACTATTCTCTGATAGCTTATTACTAAGAAAAGGCAACAGTTTAAGGAGAATTGCTGGGTAAATGTTTATTTCACAACTCAAAGGAAATGAAAAGCCCTCATTTGGGCCCATTTGCCAGTCAACATAAAAGGAAAATATATGGCCATTCAATGGGCTAGAGATGCTGCTAGTTGATGGATTAAATTGAACTCTTGAACTCCTATATTCCTGTAAAAAGTAACAAAATTGATTATCTATTCAGTTTCCACCATCACCATTTTACTGACATTTTGAAATCAGATTCAAATAATTTAAAGACAGCAAGAGAATAAAATTGATCATTAAATAAAACATACTCAGGCTTTAAATTGGCCTGTAAAACAGAAGAAGTCCCAAAATCATCATTACGCGAAATTGCCTCATGCATCCACAGTCACCAGCTACTTGTGTGGTTAACTCAGAGCATGTCTGCACTAAAACAACAACACAACCAGCTCAAGTCCTCTGCTACTAAAATTTATCCTTGCTAAGATTATTTCAAAACTTTGTTCATGCTATGTGTGTGTTATGCAGCAAAGATCATTTTAAATTACTTCCATAAAATTTAATGTACGAGCTCATGACAATCCAATATGTTATCATTGTAGGTACTTGTGAAATGTGAGGATTAAGAATAACCCTCCTAGTCACTCTCCCAGGTCCTCAGAGTTCTATTCTGCACCCTGCTACCCAAAGAGAACTTAACTAAAGCCTGATATACATGGAAGGGCCTCATGACCTAATCTTTCTTCTTCTGATTACGTCAAAATTTATTAATTCTATAATCCAGTCCTTCAAGGCATTGTTAGGTGACAGAAAGTCAGGTCCAATCAGTTGGAGCAAATGAGTTAATGGATCCAGTGACTTGTTACTTTTACTGGAGAAAAGCCTTCCAGCTGGAGTGGTTGATAAAGGTTTAAAGGAGGAAGGGGGATTTGATCTAGGAGATTAAGCAGAACTATAGCAAATGGGAAGAGAAGATGACATCCCAGTATGTGTACAAATCAGTCACATTCTGGGTCAACAATTATCCAAATGTAAACCTTTAGCCCTCCAATAATGTTTTAAGTCAAGATAATGATTTAAAAAAAATAAGTGTAGAAATAGAGATAGGTAAACAGAAACATGAATAAATAGCAGGCCTACCTCTAAGAATGGAATAATGGGTAAGATTTATTTTTCTGTTTGGTTTTCTAATATTTTTTTCCTTATGTGATAAAAAAATCTATTATTAACAACCTAAAGTCCTCTTATCTAATAAATTATCAAAGAAGAGAATAAGAAAGTGTGGAATTACTATTAAAAACAACTTATTTACAAGGGAAATAGAAGCACACTCTGGTATCACATAAAACAGAATCTCACTTGGCCAAGCTCTGGAGGAACTTGCTTATAATCACTTTCGTGAGAAAGACAGAAATTATATAGCAAGAGTATGATGTAGCTTATTTGTAAGAAGAAGAATGTTATTCAAGTATTGGGAAGCACACTGACCTTGGGGAGACAACCTGTGTTTAAATTTCAGGCCTATTAACTTATCACCTTTTTTTTACCTAGAACAGCTCACCTCTCACCCTCCTTCTGCAAAATGGAGACTATAGTATTCATCTCACAGAGTTGTTGAGAACATACATTATAGGTGAAATAGTTTTGCAAACCATAACCTGCCAAAAGTAAGATGCATTACTACTTACCTCTTTAAATTTGCCTTTGAGTTTATATAGTTTTTAAAATTATTTCATTTGTAGCTTAGAGGTATTTTTTGTCTTTTATGTCCTAAACATATCTCAAAATGCATTTTTAATATGTTCCTTGCACTGTAACTGTCTATAAAAACAGTATAGCTGGTTCCCGTGATGGCTGTGACCTGTAGAACTAGGATATGAAAGTATATTTGTCTCCAAGACCTTAAGCAAAAAGGTGCCCTTCATTGGCTGAGTACAGCAGGAATTCTGGACTATTCAGCAGGTAAAATGACCTAGTGATAGAATTTGAGTTGAGCCATTTTAGCTCAATCATTCATGACATTTTACTTCACTGAAATGTAATAGTGAGTATGTCTCTGGTGTTACTTCTTGAAAATCATCTTATCACTGGAGTCAAGTGGGCAGTATTTAGGATCCATGAAAAAAAGAGTAGATATCCTTAAAGTGCCTTGGAAAACAAATTCAGTCTGAGTCTGTCCTGCTTGATGGGACAGCTCTACACATCTGGAAAAGTTATTTTCAATAGGAATGTGCCTTTAGAGCTCTCAGCCAGTAATAAAGAGAGAATAGAAAGGAAATTATGAAGGAGTAATGTTAACCAAAATCTAGCACAATTATTTTCCTTTCCTCTGTTCATTTCTTTCATTTAATTAAATCTCAGCTTTAGTACAATGATCAACAATTCATGTAATAAAAATTCCATTGAGTATGGAGGAAATGTCTAACTTTTTAAAGCAGGAAATAGAAATAATGTGCAGTTTATGATGAAATATATGAATGCTTCATGAGAAGATATGGTGTGCCTTATCATAGCTAATTATAAGCTAGGACAGGTGAATTATAGATACAAATTAGAGCTCATAACAAATCAATTAGGAAAAGTAAAGCTGCCTTAGTCAATCACATTTATACAATTAAGTCTGCAAAAAGCTTCTCATAAAACCAGAGCAGGGAAACAATAAACCTACCACCAGCAGTGTTGCTAGTATACATTACCTGCTTGATCCCAGCAACACAGCCAGTATTGGGGTTGCCATGACCAGTGCTTCACTGTCATGACATGATTTGATTCTAAGTGATTCCCTGTTCGCTGATATTAAAGTTAGGGCTCTTAGATCTACATAAACCACCTCCCAGTGTTAAAGTCAAGGAAAAAAAGTAGTTTGGAAGTTACTGTATGATTTTTTAATAAAGCAGTGTGTCCTATATTGAAAAGAGATAAAAATATATATATACATAGGAATAAATTATATAATAGACTCAGCAGAAAAGCCATTGACAGATTTAGGAGGCAAGTGAGAGAGAGGAGTCAGAGATGATTCCAATCAAATATCATTCAGCAATTAGAAGAATGGGAATACCATTAATAGATATGCTAAGGTCAAGAGTTTAAATGTTTATTTCAAATCAGATGACACATTTCAGTTAGACACTGACTTTCTGGTGGTAGCAGATGGAGCTCCCTTTCTATATCTAATTATAATATTTCTTGCATTCATGAATTATTAAAATGGGCATAAGAAACCTACCCAGATGAGAAGATAGTTGTAAAGCAATTAATAGTCAATAAATGTAATTTATTTTAAAAATACCCTTTTGATTTAAAAAATAATAACTTATTAAATCTCACCAGTTGAATCCATGCCAGTAATTTCAATGTTTTTCTATTCATGGTTTTTCAAATAATGTGATGAGTTTTTAATTTATTGGTTTTAAATTCAGAGTTAGAAATTTAAATGTTACTAGCTTTATTCCATTTATAACTTGAATTCACAAAGCTTTTCTAGATAATTTGGTAGGTCCTGGCCTTTTGGTAAGTCAGGTCACTTATTAGAAGTGGATTTTATTACACGGATAAATAGCCTGTGATATTTTTAAACATAGACAGATATTTAATTTACATATGCATATGTGTGAAGGTGTTCGCTTATTTAGATATCTGTGTATATGTTTTCTAATAGTCCATTCTTCCTCAGACAGGAAAAATAATAATAAAATGATGTTGCATCATTGAGGTAAATTATTCTAAATATTGGATTCCAAAATTACTGTTGTTTTCATTCCTCTATTTTGTGCTTCAGTTCTATTTCTACAAGCAGGTCAATATGTATTTATATGTAAACAGTATGATTCTGAAAATTGTTTTGCATAATTATGGAACATTGTTCCCAGAGAATGAAAAAAAGAAAGATCACAAATTTCCTAGCTTTCCTTAGTTCACACCATACTTTTTCTTCAGCATTATTGCCAACCAAGGTCAAACTGTAATCATATTCTAGCCACACTGTCAATATATCTCCCTTTGATGATGCAGATTTTGGCAGCTTATTTCACAAATAACTTTGTTAAGCACTATAATTGTCACTTTATTAAATTACAAAGTCATTGAGTTAAATTCCAAGATAATCTATCCATAGTGTAGAAAAGACTCATAGATACAGACATGACCTTTCTCAACATATGTTGGGGAGCCACTGAAATACTAAGATTTGAAGGGGACAGAGCATGGAGAAGGAGTGACAGCAGACTGGTAGAGAGGAGATGAATTCCGAGGCCCCTCCTTCACAGCTAAGGCATTTGCTCCAGAACATTCCTCTCCCTCCTCCTCAGGCTTTGACAAGGTCCTTTCTGAGCTGTGGGTAAACTACTTTTCTCAAGTGTCAGGGATAATGTGTTACATCTTGTCAGAGTACTTGCATTTTAGAGGATGGAGTATAGTAACAATAGCAACAACTTCAAAATGTAGAACTTCAGGTAGCATGGGGACTGATTTAGGGAGACTTTTTCCCAGCATTTCTGAAATCTTACCACTTAGGTACCCCCACATCCATCCCAGTGTTTTTCTCTTTCTTTGTAGTTTTGTCTGTTTAATTTGTAGCCTTGAATGGAGCTTATATCCTCCAAGTAGACCACAGTCCCCATCACAACGTCCTTCACAATGTCCTACACAGAACCTAGTCACTCATCCATGTCACTTACTTGGGCCTTAGGGACATTTCAGTTTAAACCCTTGGTAAATTTGCTACCAAATTATATCAGGAATTAGTAGAACAGTGTTCAGATAACTACTTGGTCAAAGTCAAGACTAGTGGGAGAAATGGGAGAAAGTTCCAAAGATTGGAAGCTTGCTCCTCAGCAGTTGTAAAATAAAGAGATATGAAAATAACTCCTCTCCATTAATTACATAGTTTGGCTAGATTTTTTTGTTAGAGGTCACCAAGTACCACTAATTTACCATTTTTCTTGAATATGACCATGGACTAGAAATAATTAGAAAGAGCTCTTAGTAACTTTTTTATCTTAAATTTGAAACTGAATGGGCCCTTAACTTTCCAGGACAGACGATGGTGATGTGTTCTATGTGTATTATTATGCAGACACAAAAATGCACATCTGTTTATTCAATGGATTCAGAATGGCCTTCTTTCTAATGAATATATTTTACATTTAGTGAAATACGGTAGTCTTGAAAAACACCCCGACTTCCTGATTTAATGGGCCTTAGAAGGATGAGCTACTTTCCTGGGGAAACACAGGCCGGAGTGAGTCGCCACCTGAGATCCATATCCAGGCCTAAGTGATACCCTACTCCTGAGTACTGAGCCCGCCTCCCCAAAATGAATCATTTATCAAGATTATGTAGTCTTTGTTATGTAGTTTACAACATTATAATCTAATTCCCAAGAACGTCCTGCAGTAAACAATTTTGTACTGAGTTGAAATATATTTTGTATTTTTGCCATAAGCTGTTGGTTCTACTATTACTATACATGAGTCAGATTATAAATGTGTCTCAAGTTAAGTTTCTCCAGGAGGGCAGGGATAGTGACTTACCTATTATATGCCATAAGCAGCTAACACTGCCTTAATCAGAATAGGTGCCCCAAGAGTTTGATGGATTGCCATTGGATCTGAGGATCTATTTTTTATCTATCTAAATTTAATAGCCATAGGCATCCAATATTACTCTACTAGGTATTCACTCTACTATTATGATAGATATATCTACTTCACTAGTTTGGAATATATAGTAAAATGTTAGCTCTGACCTCAATCCTTAAAAGCTTAAAGCTGAAAGATCAAAATAAGTCATACAAATATTTTACAGAATAGTGAGTATGATAAATAAGTGCCTCTATGTCTTTGCCAGAATTAACTTTACCATGATATGAGCAGTTGGGATTTCTATTATTATTGTCATATCCTAGTTCATCTAGACATATTATTCTCTGTTATGTAGACCACATGTTTCTGGGGAATTTATAATAAGGACTCAGTAAGTAATTAAGTGAATTGAATGTAATAACTAATAAATAGCTTCAAGAGTTGGAGGTAGGAGGAGAGTATTGGAAGAACAAAACCAGACAATGGATCAGATTAGTCAGGGAAAATTTTTGAGATTCAAGTGAGTTTTGCTCTGCAATTTAAATACAAGAAATCTGTGGAAAAGATGAAGACTGATTTACACAAATGAGTCAGTCTAGACTTGGTCTTAAAAGCTGGCAAAGGAACCAAAAAAAGGAACTAAAAAAAGAAAGCTTAGCAGGAATATAGCATAGGGATGGTGAATGGAAGGAAGTGAGAGCAAATGGAATGGGATCAAATGGAAACAATTCAATGAGTGTTTGATAAATATCTCTAAAGGATTTTAAAATTCAATACTCAACCTTCTTTCTTTCCATATCCTATTGGAATAAGAATTTCATTTTTGGTCAAATACAAATCTGCCACAAAGATCTCTATTGTTTTGAAATAGTTTTTTCATGATTTTACAGACATCAATAGCATGATCACTTTAAAGAAAACTTAAAAGACTCATGTTTCATGATAATTATATTTGTAAATGAGCCCTGCTCAGTTGAACAAATACCACAGAATAAGTAACCTAACAATTCCATAGTTATGCATTCTTATCCTGATGAATTAGGAGGTATAATGCATCTTTTCTGTTACCAACAAACCCCATCTCTTGGGGACACTCTTTGACACTGCCTAATACAGTCAAGATTGGAAAAGAGCCAGGCCATCTTTTGATAAAAAATACAAGATTGAGGGGAAATCCAATTATCTCGGCATAGGCACAATGACACAGGGAGATTGCATTTCTTCAGTATCCACTTGGTTGCAGGTACTGTGCAACACATTTTCTCACACCTCAATAATCCTGTTTAAGAAAGGAGGAAACTGAACTCACAGAGATAAAGTACACGCCTCACCACCGGTAACTGGAAAAGCTGGGATTCAAACCCAGGTCTTACCACAGAGCCAGTACTTTACCTACTATGAGCTTTGCCTCTCTACATCATGCAAAAGTACCTTAAAATTATTTTCATCTGCTTTCTCCCCACAAGCAGGGAAACAGAAACCAAGAAAAATGAAGTGAATTTCCCGGACCACCACTGTGTTATATTTTACTAATCTATTTCTAATTAAAATGAATATAAAAGGTGAGCAGCATATGCCATTATTCAAAATGAACAAGAGCAGTAATCTTTCTGTAGTAAAATAGAACTATTTTGTAGTTTTATGCTTTGCCCTTTCATTTTTCCTTAATTTAATTTGGAGATTACATGAATCTTTTTGAACACTTAAATATAGCAAACCTTGGTGTTACCAAGAAATGGAATCTCTTCTTTGGCTCACATTATTCTAATTGATTGGGCTATCTGGCTGCACAGACTGAATAGTTATGTGCAAGAAAACCAATCAATCAATTGTTCAGTAGATAAATCTTTGAGAGCAACATGCATCACTTTTCTTTAAATCATTCAGTATGGTTTGGCATTCAGTAACTAATATAAATAAATGGTAAGAAGAAAAAAATAAGTTTTTTGGACAACACCTTAGAAATTAATACTAGTTAACTCTTGAATGATCTTCAAATATTGGACCTTTGTTTGATTTGTACTATCATTAATATTAAGAAAGCAAAATAAATACTAAATAATCAACAAGAATTGTGAATCATAAAGAATTACAACCACATTCCCCAAGAAAATGAGAAAACTTAGAATGAAACAAAATTATGGACTATGGGTCCACTACAGCTTTTACTTGAATATATTAGATTACAGATCCCTGGGGGTAACAGGCACCTCCAGGTCAGGGGAGGGAGGTTGCTGATAATGTCTTATCCATCTTTAAGACCTAAGAGTCCCAGAAAAAACCCTAGTGTGATTTCTGGAGTTTGTACTCAAGTGCTTATTGTTTTTTGACCACAAATCCTTCATTTTGCAAAATAAAAGGTCTCCATTAAAAGAGATGACATGCATATGAATGCCTTAACACTGGAAATAAATGTCCACTGTAACTTCGTTGATCCTGCAAAACCTTCCATCATTGGGAATTCCTGGAGCTTCTCTGTTTTGAACAATTCAGTCTGAGACCAGTAATATTCCCTAGTTGTCATCCAATGTCTCAGAATTATATAACCAAAGCTTTCAAAATCTCATTAATTAATTTAAGTGTAAGAGTACTAAATGCAAGCCTCATTTAGAAAGTCAAAGCCAGGTCCAGAATAGACTGTATCTTCTTTTTTGTAGGTATAGAGTTGAATAGTACAATCAGTTGGAAATCCCAGTTCTCTCCACTGACTAGACCTACTTCCAAGGTTGAAAGGAGATGGTGTGATATTTAATTCATATATCTCATATTAACTAACTTTTAGGATCCAGATCCATATGAGAAAATGCTTTTATTTTTATTCCTCATTCCTAAGAATATGGAGCTAAAAGAGTCAAAGAGAAAATCTCCCCAAAATTCGGCCGTGGGAGGAAGTTCAAAAACTATCCCCTGAAAACCATTATGTATTATATTTCTGGTCCCACTTTGTAGATGAACAACAAATTTTTAAATGATGCCAAAACTCCTCTTCAGTAAGCTTCTGACCTCTTACAATTCACTCATGTTTAATGGGCATCTGGTCCTTTAAATTGAATTGTAACCATATTGTCTCAGCTTAACAAGTGAAAAAGAATGGATGCCACCAACTTTAATATTCAGAAGGCCTGGTCTAGGCTGGCTTTTTACCAGAAGACTGTCCAGCTCTGACTCCAAAGGCCATGAGACAAGGAGAATTTAGGTTGAGTTCATTAAGGAAACTAAGAATATTCAATCCAGAAAAGAAAATAATAAAGAATTATTTTACATATTTAAAAAGGTGAATAAATGAACTTTTACTAGAGTAAATGAAGAGTTACTTTAGAATAAAATGGGGGTATTACTCAAGTTTGATATAAGAAACTGTATTTTCTAAAATTTAAAATTAATGGATCTGGAATTGATACTAGGGATAATTAAGGATTCTTCTCTGAGGTACATAAAAGGGAGCAAGTCTTAGGGACTTGAATTGATTTATGTAACTTTCATGAAGATGTGTGGTTAGATTAGGTATTTTCTGAAGGTCTTTTTCAAGTCTAGATTTCTAATACTGGTGGCCAAATATAGTCTTCTCATAAATCTGCATAAAGACAAATAACGTTTAAATACAGTTGACCCTTGAACAACACAGGTTTGAATTGCACAGGTCCACTTAAATGAGGATTTTTTTCAATAAATATATTGGAAAGTTTTTTAGAGATTGGAGACAATTTGAAAACTCCCAAATTAATTATGTGGCCTAGAAATATTAAAAAAGCTAAGAATGTTAGGTGTGTCATGACTGCATAAAATACATGTCTATTTTATCATTTGCTACCATACAATGTACACAAATCTATTTTAAGAAGTTAAAATTGATCAAAACGTATGCCCAAAACACTTAGACCCTGTGTGGTGCCATTCACAGTCAAGAGAAAGGCAAACAGTGTGCTTGCCTCTCCTGCCTCCCCTTTCGCCTCCTCTGCCACCCCAGGCCTCCTCTTCAGCCTACTGGACGTGAAGATGACGCTGATGAAGACCTTTATGATGACCCACTCCCACTCAGGGAATAGGAAACAATCATCAGGCAGTTAATAAATTTATCTGTTGTGCGTGTCTTCATGTGAAAATCTAATAATAACGTGGCAAGAACTATATGAGACATTTTTGTGTCATCATCATGCCCTACGTATTCATCACATAGATGTATATGGACACGGATAGCCTATCCTTACATAGGCGTAAGGTGAGTGATATTTAATATAAGATGAGCAATGCGTTTGTTTCCTTACTGGTTTATAACTTTGCTTTCAAAGAATTACATTACCATACAGTATGCTTTACCACTAGTAACCTGGAGAAACTGTGAATCAGGCTATCATCACAGGCAGGTGGTGGTGTGTTTTTTTAATGTAATACTGTTTCCAATACCTTATTATAAATATGACTGCAATACTATATGCCATAAAAATTTGATAATGATTCATTCCTTAGTGTATAGGCTAGGCTACCATGAGGCAATCAAACTGATCACACTACCTACCATAAAGCAATCATATTGCTGCTGCTTCATCATAATGCATGAATTGTTATACCTGTAAATAAACATGAATTTTGTTTTCACATTATCTTTTCATTTTTGATATCTAGTGTTAGTACTATGTGTACCACATGCAGTGTTTAATATTGTGTGAGATGATACTGATGTAGGTACTGATAGGCAATTCATCTTGCAAACACAGATGGCATAAACTTACGGTATCAATAAATACGGTATGATTTTGTAAGTGTATTTTCTATTCCTTGTGATTTTCTTAATTTTTCTTTACTCTAGCTTACTTTATTGTAAGAATACAGTATATAATACATACAACATACAGAATATGTGTCAATTGACTGTGTGTGTTATTGGTAAGGCTTCCAGGCTACAGCAGGCTATTAGAAGTTAGGTTTTGGGGGAGTCAAAAGTTGTGTGTAGATTTTCAACTGCACAGAGGGTCAGTGCCCCTAAGCCCTATGTTGTTCAAGGGTCAGCTGCAAATTTAGAAATGTAATGAAATTAATTGCAGAAAGTGGCATTTCCATTTATATGTAAATAGATTTATGTGTTTTCTTCTGAATAAAAATGTAGGAACCAAACCAGTAAATACAGATGATACAAGAGTAAAAGCAAACAACATACAGTACAAGCATGGACAAGGAGGCTCTATTGCATAGCCTCAGAAAGCTTATCATAAATAGACCCTTAATCAGAAGAAAAACTGAAAATACAAAAGATAAGCACTTTGCTACAAGGTCAATCACATCGGTAGCCCCAGAAAAGTTTGAAAAAGATGAAATTAGTCTTTGATGCTTCAGTGCCCTCACACCTTAGACTTGCAGTATTTTATTTTTTTACTGTCTTCTGGCTATTCAGTCATTCCCAGAGGCAAACCCAGAGTTTCTGCCTTCTTCACGATAAAGACACACCCTTTGTTATTAAATTTTTTCAGGCATAATGAGTTCAGTTCAAAATGTTTACTCCTGTTCCCCATTATTGTGAGTTAAACTGAATAATCCCTGCCAGAGAGTGATATATCCTTAGATTATGTATGTTTCTGTAGTTCTTCTGCTGAGATCTAGGCCATGGGTTAGAAGCTGGACATTTTGTAACCCCTGGAATCCTGCCAGTCAGGTGCCTACCTCATCTAGGGTTTAGACAACCATCTGGATTTACATTTGTAATATCTTTCTATTCTTACTCCCTTCTATCAAGTATAAACAGATTGCATATGTACTTCTAAATCTAAAAATTAAATCATTCTTTCAAATACTCTTACAATTGACTATGTCTGCAAACTCATGAAAAGCTGAAAAAAAAGTAAGGCATGACTAATTCATTTAATGATGGTTACTATGATACACCTATCTCATATGAATTAAAGGGTTTGTTAATTATGTCTCTATATTGGAAAATCGAATTTTCTTTGCTTTGTTAATTGACAATAAAGAAAGATTTTCAGGGATTTGAATTTTAAGCTGCATTAATGATGGTGATTTCAAGAACACTGAGCTGTTTCCTGGACAATTTCAATAAATTGAAAAGATTAGTTTACCAGGATTTAAAGCTGCATCCAATTTTTATTTGTCAAACAACACCTTGTTTTTGATGACTAGACTAAGCTGTTGTTTTAAAAAAGGTCATTTAACACTTAAGATTTTCTATTGTTGCTGTTATTATTTGTTTTGTTTGATAGAGTTCAGAATATATTTGGAACATAAGGAATTGTTGGGAAAAGCAGAAATATTTAGCACAGATGAGATTATGATGATTCTATTCCTGTTGTATCTTAACTCTTAAATATCACATGCAGAGGTTATATTCCAGGACACATTAGCTAATGACACCTAATATTTGTTGCACTTTGCAATCTTTAGGGTGTGCTCCCATTAACTCTTCCAGTTGTTACAATAACTCTGTGAAAAAGAATAATCTCTATTTCATAGTTGAGAAAAGAAAGCTGAGAGATGCCTTCCCTAACCAAAAACACACAGCTAATGAAGACCAGCATCTAGGTGGATTTGACTCAGTGTAGTGTTCTTTTGTTGCTGTTAGTCTGTTGGGTCCTTACATTTATTTCCCCAGTTATCATGGTTCTAGATCATTTTTATTGGGAAAATTATATAAGAGTTTGAGTTTTGGGGGGTTTTTTTTGCTGAAAATTCCTGGTTACCATATACAGCCAAAGACTGATCATTCCCTTGTAAACTATTCTAGTTTCCTAAAGGAGGATGCAGATGCAGGGACATGACATTACTGAAATGATAGAGTCCTCTGTGAGATGCTATTGTGTCTAGTTCTTTCCACTGTTGCTTGTAAACACAGAGAAGGGTGGAGTCAATAAGGGAAATAGGGCAATGTCATCTAGTGATTCGGAGGCCAGGTAAGAAAAACGTTTCTAGAGAAAAATCTAAATTTGGTTCACAGGGATATTTAAATATAATTTCTAATTTACTAAGCTAAGTGGTCTAGACAAAGGATTTATTTAAGGTTTGGGTTTCGTTGTCAATAGGGCCCGAATGTCTAGTCACACTGAGAGATCCTTCACTACATAATGCAAACTGAAATTTTCAGGCCAGCATCATGCCATAGGAAATGCACAGGCTTTAGAATCAGAATTATCCTTCTGTATAATTTGTATATTCCAGCGGAATAACTTTCACAAAAATCATTTCACCTCTCTAATACTTAATTTCCCCATCTATACATGACATATATTTGACATTCAAGAAAGAGTAGTTACTATTTTGGGGACTTCAGTAAGAGCCCCAAAGTCACTTACATGGCTTCACTATGTTCAAACAGTAACGGTGATCCCTGCAGAACTCTGAACCTGCTCTTTGGTAGACAAAAGGACACCTAGAAATCAACTGGGGCAACACTTTGCAAGGTTGGTATAGGGAGGTAAGTTCTAGGACACTGCAGAAAATCCGCCATTATGAGCCAAGGCAGAAATGGAAAATTTCTATAAAATTACCTCCAAATCTGAGATTTCATTATTGTTTACTTGTATTTATTTGTGAACTGTAAGTGCATACCATTTGTACCTCTTATTCAACCAAATATAAATAAGGTAACATTTATTGAGATAATATATTTGACAATGATTCTAAAATGCTGTAGCACTTTAAAGATATAGGATCATATTATAATTCTATGCTTACAGCTGGAATAAATTTATTTGTTTCTCATCAGCTGAACAGCCTTCTTAATTTGGGCCCAATGATGAATATCCTATTAGAACTTAATTTTCTTATATATGTTTCTCTAATTAGAAAGCAATCTGAAAAAGTCAAAGACTATTTTGCCCTGGTATTCCTAGAATGGATCATTCACTAGACCCTATATTTAGACTTACTATGTTTCCACTGTTCAGACTCCTGTTGTCCACCCTAATTATTTATACCTGGAAAAAAATCCAACATCAAGTCCTTCCTTTTACAAATTAATGTCATGACCTTTTCTGCCTTACTTGCATTTCTAGAAATAGCCCTTAAATGTGAGATCAAAATCGTTCCCATTCCATAAGTAAATCATGTTTTCATATTGCAGGTCATAATCCTTTATCAGGAATAATAATGCAGTTCTACTTTTTACAAGAAATGGAAAATAAAACCTCAACAAATGGATGCAGCCCTTCAGAAGGGCTTTCAAATGAGCAGTGCTGAAAATTGATCTAGTGACTCTTCAATTGCATTATTCAGAGATGATATCAGCAGTAGAGCTGTAGCCAGTGCTGGCTCATTGCCCACCCCATGACAGCCCTTCATAAATAAAATACCTACTCTGTAAAGATGTAAGCATCTCTTGGGCTGTAATTTGAGTTTGAAAACTAATTAAACAATTTTCCACCAGCCTCATTAATAAGCATCTGAACACATGACAACCAATGCTAACAAAACATTTCAGATATCATCACCCATGTGTCATTCTAGAGGAAAACCAGACAGTTGGCTATGACAGTTCTGCTAATATTTATTTCTTATTTTGTTTATGATCCATTTTATAGACTACCTTATTAGATTATGTTTAACTTAAACCCTGAATTGAAATGCTTCAGCAATGACATGTTCTTTGATATTCTTTGAACAATTCTCTCCTGTTCCGTCAGTGTAAAAGACATCATATGCTTCTTTACCTGGGGGGTTATGTTCATTGAGAATCACAAGTGATGCTGGTGTAGGTCGTCTTTTCCTGATCTGTGAACAACAAAGGCCCAGCTAAGGTCAGTGACAGCACTGCTCCAGGTTACCCTGCAGCTTGCAAAGCTGTCCCAGCCTCATCTTTCCCCAATACAAAAGCAAATTTTAGGAGGGCACACAGTAGGTACTCACTAACTTTATTTTGAATAACAGAATGTCAGACAATAGAACTGTCAGATATTAGAATCTCCTTCTTTAACCAAAAGCTAAATTTATACAGAAAATAGTTGTATATACAGAAAAGAAATAGTTCTATATAGTCAAATGATGTCACTGAAAATTAATATACAGTGAAGGCCCAGGGATGACTTGCTAATTTTAAGGGCACTCTGGAGCCTCAGAGTATTGATGATGCTTTCAAGATCCATTGCTCTTATTTCTAAATGTGGTAAGAGAAGCTTAGAAAAAATTTCTAGCAGGTTAAATTTAACAGGTAAAAATTAACATTTTTAATTTCAATTAATATTACAAGGTTTTCTAATTTTCTCATATAATATTCAAAACAAATCAACAAAAAATGAATATGTATCTTGTGAGAGTTTATAATTCATTTTAAACTAATAGATTTGGTGTGAGGGCTGTTTTTTCTTATTTTAAGAGTTACAGGAGTATATTATGATAAGAATTTCTAGTGGGTCCTGATCTCTTAAATATATAGGTAAATCTCCAAAGCATAAGTCAGTAGGATACAGAATAAAATTTACCAAGACATCTTGTCTGGGATACAACCAATGCCTCATTCACCATATTCAAGGTTGTATTTATCAGGCCCAAATCTGAGCTAGATCTACTTCAGATTACCAAAACATCCTACAAAGTTATGTCTCAGATTCAATAATTATTTTTAAGACTTTGTATAAAATATTTGTAAAAGGATTCAGGGATCATTTAGGTCTTAAGAAATTAATGAATTGGGTTGGTAACCGCATAAAGTTCTTTTGCTTTTGTCTCCCCACTATTGTAATTTTACCACAAATGATCTTTTAATAGTTCCATTGCACCAAGAATCTAAGGAAATCTGAATATGAAAGATGATATAGATGTAAGCCAATCTACATGAGCAAGAGAGACTGAGATTGTGAGAAATGCAGATACATATCTACACTAGACAAGAAAAAGAAATCCAGGAAATGTTAAAGTATTATTTTTAATATCTGAATAAAATTTCTTAAAATTATATATATGCCTACAAAGCCTACCTATCATATTTTAAATATATTTATAATTACTACTTTGGATACACAATGTAAAACATTAAAATAAAATACTAAACTTATAATCTGAAATTATCTCAATTTATTTGTTAATAAACATTTCACTGTTACTGAACTTTCACTGTTAAATGAATCTTTGTATTTTATAAATGATGAAATAAAAGGCTGTTAATTTTGAGAATTTGTTTAAAGTTTCTCTAAATGTTGAACTTGTTATTTTAATAAGCAAAAGCAAACATAATTTTGGATCCAAATCTGAATCACTAATATAGCCATTTTTTCCTAATGAGTTATAGTTTTGTGTCGCATGACACGAAAGTGCTGCATGTTAGCCAATATTCCTTCTAATTCAATTCAAATACAAGTCATATGGAAACCAACTTTTTTCTCATTTACATATCCTGAGAAGTCACAGAGTTAGGCAAATCCAAGAGGTAGAGAAGCTTTCAATTAATAACAAGGATTTATGTCCATATTACTTTATGTACAAGAACTGGTTCCCTTCCAATTCCGCTTACCTGCTCTGCTGCTTCAGGAGCAATTTGACTCTGGAATAAAGGTACAGCAAATTGTATCTTTTTCGGACTGTTGGGCTCCATGACAGTGATGAGAATGGTCAGAGATGTGAAGGGCTAAGAAAGACTAACCCCAGGTGTTGTCTGGGATGTGTGTCCTCAGGCGCACTCCACCCAGCCACACAGAGCTCTTCGTAATAAATAGCTGTAATTCCAGAGCGAGCGAGTGAAGATGCCGAGGTCCGAGGAACTTCAACATCCACAATTATGCCTGGCTTGTCTGTTCCCCCACCAATCCCTCGGATCCTCTCAGCACAATACAGAAAGGAGTAATAAGCTAATTGTGTGCCTCTTCACTAATACATGCCAGGCGGTCACTCAGCAGCTAATTGAAAATGCAATGCTAGCCTTGAAGGGCCCGCTGCCCTGGGATTTGAAAGAAAGGCTCTATCCACTGTACATTACTAACCGGCTGCTCAGAAGTGCAATGTAAGCTCCCTCTGAGTATTGCTGGGATGGGCCATTCATTATTGATGAACAAAAAGCAGGAAATTTTTAGAGTTGGGGGCAGGGTTTGGGTATGGAATCATTTCATTTCTCTTGTAGCAACTTGTAAGTCAGACACCTTTGCTGTTTCACATTAGCCACCAAACTGATGGATGGCCATGGAGGGTAAGCCACAACCATTAATTTCAGCTATATTATGCTGCAAGATCTAGTTAGGTAAGACTGATCAAGGGAGGCAGAGCATCGCCCCGGGAGCAGATCTTAGTTCAAATTCCACCTCTACCATTAACAACCTCTGTTGCCACAAGCAAATCATAGGCTATTCCTAGGCTCCCATGCCTTCATCAGGAAAATCCAGGGGATTGGATTCTATGACCTTTAAGCTCCTGTTTTGTTCCAACATTCTATAATTGTAGTTCACAATTTTCATTAGAGTGGAAAATATTGAACAGCTAAATTTAGCAAACAGCTTGAAGGTCACTGCTGCTACAAAGACCTCTATTTCATTTTTTGGTGCAACGAGTTACATCCTCTGATTTGGAGGAATACGGAAGTGGCTAGAAAACATCAGTGGGAACCTAACAGTATCCGACATTATGGCTTGTTCAATATTGGGGATATACAGAGAGAAAATGACTGGAAAAAGCATAAAGGGGGTAACCTCCAGAATGATAGAGGATGATGGTCATACTGGCTGGTGGTGAAGGGAGAGGGAGACACTGGCCTGATCCCCTCAACTGTTAATGTCCAGGGGGTGGCAATAGCATAGCCAGACAGCCCTCATGCATTCAGCTCCTTCGTGAAGGAAGCCTGAGAATGAGCCTGCTTTCATGGGAGAAAGAACTTGAGTTCTGTTTCCTTATTTGAAAGACATTGTTTGATGAGTCCTAGCTTTTCAATGGTTTCATATTTTAATAATACATTTAATAAGACATTGCCTGCATTCACTCCAGGTATTCACAAATGAAATTTTCTTCCTTTTTTAAATAAATTCTGAGTCTGCCAGGAATCCATCTTAATAATTTAAGTATGCAACACTCTGTTGAAAGAATATAGAAAATAATATGCATTATTGAAGTAGTTTTCTATACCCTCTAGGGGAAAAGGCCAATGAAGATGTAGATGTGAAAGCACCTTCAGTTCTAGAACAGTGCTGACCAGCAAGAAATCTTGTGATGGGTTCTTTCTTGTAGTGTGGAAGGGAAACTTTAGAAGTTACATTTTGTATAACAGTTTACAAAAGTCCCCAGAATGAAAATCTGAATTAATAAAGTTATTTCTCGGCATATTTCTTCAAGTTATATACAAGGAAAACAAGACAGTATTTCTAAGTAGTTATTAACCAAAATTTCATTTAGTGTAGGAATTAAGACCATGCACTTGGCAACCTTAAGTTCAAACCCTGGCTCTGCTACTTATTCAATTGACCAATTTGAACAGTAAGAGAACTTTCTTCTTGTGGGGTTTAGATGAATTAATTCTTTAAAAGAGCTCATTACAAGACCAGCATATGATAACTACTTAGTAAAAGACAGCTACTATTCTTCTTCCAATTAGATTTTTCAAAAGGCTTAAAGATACATATTTTTAATCTAAATTGCTAGGAATCTCTACCAAATGGATACTTTGATACCAGTTAAAACAATAAATAAAAAACTGAAATTCCATGTATACATTATGTATAAATATCAATAAAATGATTCCCATTAACAAACTGACCTGTTTCAAATAGTATGACCAGAAATAGTTTCATAAAGGGACTGTCTGACCCTGTAAGCTGCTTCTCCACCAGGCCCACTCCTGTGCCTCCTTCGGGACTCACGTGATTATCATTGCTCTGGGTAGCTCCAATAGCTTTACTCCTACCCACCATGGGTTTAGACCCACATCTTCTGTGTTCCCAAAGCACCCAGAATACCTCTACTTAGTATAATAACTACCAATCTGTCTTTTAACTGTTTAGCATCTTTCAATGCTATTCATGCACATAGGGAATACTTCTTGAGTAGATACTATAATCTACTCCATACTGGCCTTTTGCTATGGCATTAGGGGAGAGATTGTGTTAAAAGGTGACTGAGGTCCTTTTAAAGCTATATTATTATTCTAAGAGTCAATTAAAATGCAACTTAAATTTGAAAGAATCTAAATATTTTTATGTGTTTATATGGGGAGTATAGTTATGCTAAATATTAGGTGTACATTAGAGTTAATAATAATCATTAATGCTTACATGACACTATGTGCCAGGCACTATTCTAAGTGCTTTATCTGCATTAATTTATTTAATATTCATGACAATACTTTGAGGTAGATACTATTGTGATCCCCATCCCTAATTTAAAATGAAGAACTGAGAATCAGAGAATTTAGGTAATTTGCCCAAGTTCATCCAGCTAATATGGGCGGGCAATTTTGCCTAGAGCCTGGGCTTTAACCACAATGCCTTCTATCATATAAGGGCCCACGCAGAAGTCAGCGGAAGGCAGCAGACTCTCTGCAGTGGTTAAATGTTCTAACCACAAGAGTTTCATGGTAAAAGATCTCAAGATGATGTGGCATATGAATGAAAGGACAGAAAGTAGCATGACTACAGGACACTAGTAATCAACAAGATCTCACATTTCACGTTAGACAGCAATACAATGGAGAATCTAGAGTTGGTGTTATGTCACCAAGCTGGTCTGAAAGAAAGCAGCTGCTTTTTTGTTGCTGTTGTTGTTGTTTTTAATTTTTTATTAAGGTATGATTAATATACACTCTCTCATGCCACCATCTTTAATGAAAGCAGCTGTTTATTCCTTTTTTTTAAGTAATGGGTTCTACCATTAAAGATTAAAAATGCCTCTAGCACAAGCAATAACTACAGTCTGTCTTCAAAGTAAGTGATACTGTGAGTAAAGGTAATAATACATTAGGAAAGCAGGCTGTTATGTCTTCTAATTTTACTCTGTAATATCTGTCTAACCCTATTTTCCACAGCAATTCCAGACCCCCAGGCACTCAATATTTCATCCCACAGCCAGCCTTTCCATGACCTCCCCTACTTCCCTGAGAAGCTTTCTCTGCCTTTCTTCCTTTTCTTCAAATTGAATTCATCCTCTAATTCTGTCTCCTTAGTAAGGCACCCTCAGATTCTCCAGACAAGAGGAATCACTCTTCCTTCCTTCCCTGGTGCCTAATTGTATGTAGTTTTATGTTATTCCAATACAATTCCCTATGTGTTCCTTTGGCCTCCCCTCTTAGACTGAAAATCCTTTCCTATCCTCTTAAACATGAACAGAACAAGCAAGATGTTGGCCATTTAGCCGCTACCAAATAACTCCACTTAGGCTGCATCTATCTGATATTGTCAGGAATCAAGGTATTTCAATGTATTGAATTTTTCCAAAGATGACAAGCTTATCTTTTTAAGCACCACACCTTGCTTTTATTTTAATAGTTTAATGGGCACTTAAAACATATTCAGTATTTTAATGCCTTTAAAAAAAGTATATATCAAGCATTTGTCCTTCTGCCTTACTTTGTAGCATTCATATAAATATCAATTGTTGTACTTTGTCATATACAGATGCCATCTGAAGCTACTGGTATTTCTTGCTACCCTAACTAGCTCCAATTTCCATAGATACATAGTTTCTATGACTGCTTTAGAGTTTTTCTTTACCTAATGATTGCCAATCATTTTTAAATTTTCACAGTCCGTTCAGGCTGCTTTAATAAAATACCAGACACTGGGTGTCTCATAAACATCTATTCCCCACAGTTCTGGAGTCTGGAAAATCCAAGATTAGTATTTTGAGGGACCCGACACACTGTGGGACTTTGCTGACACCACCCTTGGGGAAGAAGTTCCTTGGACAGCCCAAGCAGATGAGTATCACAGGGAGACAGAGGCAATCACAGGTGTGGACCAGCAGGCCTTGGAAATTTTTGCCCAGGTAGACTGTTAAGAAGAGTTTTAGTTCAAGTCCAGCAAAAGCACAAGAGTAATGGGAAGAAGAGTTAGAATACATTCTTGTCCCTACTTTAGCCAGCAACTTTTTCATATGTTTTGGTAATTTTTATTTTGTTTATCTCCATAGCTTAATTTTAGCTTTTCCCAGATTTTTATTTTGGGAAGATGATTATTACATGAAATATGGAAATCATAATTACTAAGTTTACATAGAATTTGTGTTTACAAAATACTTTCATAAATGTCATTCATTCATCCAACAAATAAATATTAAGCATCATATTCTGTGCCAAACATTGGGATATAAAGATGAACAAGATAAGCTGAACAAAATTCAAAGAACTTAGAGTTAGGAAGACAAAACCCTAAACAAGTAAACAACATGAGCTAGAGATGCTATGGTAAAAAGTTGTAATAGGAAATAGGAGGGGACCTGAGTAGGAGGGTGATGGCTGACTCGGGGCGATAGACAGTTTTTGTTTGCCTACACAGTATTTTTAAAAACTGAGATGACATTTGAAAACAAAAATGAAAAGCACCCAGCTTCTCTTGATAAAATAGAAGGTCTGGCAAAGCTGGTCTGTCATATCCACAAGGTCACAATCAACTCCTGGGACATAGAGTTACCTTCTATAAACATGGCAGTAATTTCTACACTAGAAATCACTCTTAACACTGAGTATGCATGATATTAACACGCAGTTAGCTTCAGCCAACCTCTGAGCTAGAGGGAGACAGGCATGACAACATGTACAATGCAAAGAAATGTGGGATTTACTGTGAAGACAATAAGTACAGCTAGGAGATTTAAGTAGGAGAGTATCGTCATCTGATTTGAATCTTAGGAGTATCACTGTGCTGCTGTGTGGATAGGTTGGACGGAGTCAAGACCAGGGGCAAGAACATCTAAGGATTTTATGATGTTCTACTCAAGAGATGACAAAAGTCTTAGCTAAAGTAATAGTAGTGAAGATGGAGAGAGGGAGGTGGGTAGAATATAGTAATTTAACAAGTTTGCCTACACAGTATTTTTAAAAACTGAGATGTCATTTGAAAACAAAAACAAAAGGTACCTGGTAATAAGGGAAAAGAGACATGGAAGAATGATGAATTCAAGACTGACTTGGCAGCTTGGCCTGTGGGGATCTCACTCACTAAGAGAGAGAGTGTGAGGATGATAACACAGAGAGCAAACAATATAAATTACTTTTGACTGATAGGTTAGTGCCAGTGAGCCATCTAGGTAAAAATTATCCTTAAATTTTCTCATCATTAAAAATAGTGAAAATTAAGTTTTAAAATAAGGATAAAAATTCTAATCATTTCCAAGGGCTAATATCATGATTCAGAGACATAATTCATGGAAATCACTTAACACACCGCCTGATTGTGACAGTATTTTGCAAAGAAGGTTGCAACATCTCCCATTCCACATATTCTTCTGCAATGTTCCCTTACTATCTCTCACCAAGAAGTGGAGACAGATTCCCCTCCCCTTGCATCTCCCTGGTCTTAGTGACTCATCTGTAACCAGTAGAATAGAAAAGTTATGCTGCATGACCATAGAGGCTAGGTGTCATAAAAGGCCACACTCATTCTGCCTAAGTCTCTTGCAACACTTACTCTCTAATCCCTCCACTTAAAAATGCTTCCCCTTAGAAACCAGCCACCACATTGTGAATAAACCAAAGCCACTGGAGGACACATGTAAGCACTCGAGTCAACAACCCCAGCTGAGCCCGGCCTTCAAGTCATTCTTGCCAAAGTGCCAGACATGTGAGTTAAGAAACCTCCAGAGCTTTCTAGTCCAAACTGACTCAAGGCATTCCAGCTGTTTGAGTCTGCAGAGGTGATGACATCAAGGTGCAAAGAAAAAAGTACTCTTGCTCTGTTTTGTCTGGACTCTAGAGTTTCCCTCTTGAGAGGCTTTCAGAGCCCAGGTGGAATGAAGGGAGAAGCCCAAGCCACAGGGAAAGGCTGTGTGTGTATGTCTCAATACCACAGTGAAGACTAGCCTTCCTCACACTAGCCTGAAGAATTACCGCAGCCAAGCCGTGAGATATGTGATTGAAGAAACCTGTAGATAATTCCAGCCTTGAGGCATGTGAGTCACCTTTAGCTGTTCATGTGTTCCAGCTGAGGCCCCAGATTGTGGAGCAGAGAAACGATCCTCATTTTACCCTGAGTTTTTGACCTACAGAATTTGGGAGCACGAAAATTGATTGTTGTTTATACTACTCAATTTGGAACAGAGATATGGAGATATGTTGGCTAGTTCTAAAATCATTATTACTATTTTTACAGCTGTATATTTTATATTTCTATGTGGAGTTATAACTCAGAAGCAACATCTGGCTTGAAGACAGTACAATATCTGAGTCATTATCAGGCAAGAAATTGAAGATATGGGAGTAAATTAATCCAAGGAGTATGTACATGCAAAGAGAAGGAAGTATAGAATTTTGAGAAACCCAAAGGGTAAGGGAGGAATGGGATGACAGAATGGAAACAAACAAAAAATTAGTCAGAGAGGTAACAAGACTCAGAAAGATTGGTAACATAGAAATCAAAGTTGAAAAGAGTTTCTTCATATATGTTGTAAGCAGCACTTAAAAAAAAAAAACCTGTAGAGAATGTAATTATGATCATTATAAAGTACCTGCTGAATTTTAGTCACTAAGATGAGGGAGAAGGTGGGAGATGGGAAAGTGAAAACAAAAATTTAGACTAGTTCTTCAAAAAAACCCGTGGCATTAAAAGAAAGTCTACATCAAACACAGGGCCTTACAGTAAAGAGCAAGAGTAAAAATGGAGTGGAGATTTTCAGGTACTACAGATGAACTAGGCTTGAGCATTGCTTGGGCTACAAGGAGGTGGCCAATAGAGAGAGTCTGAAAGTACAACAGAGACAGAGAAGACTAAGAGAATTTGTAAAAAGAAACCTAAATACATGTTTTTTTAAGTTGAGAAGAATAAAGTGTAGTGGTTTATTTCGAATTATGCATTGATTTCCTGTGCTGGAATCACTACTCCAGATTCCTGGATAGGAAGCCAGTCTTTCATGCAGACCATGGGTGTGCTTCTCTTTCTTAACAATATAAATGAATGAATGAACAATTCATTTATAAAATTCTTCAAATTTTGCCAATATTCGATAATACAATGAGACAAAATGACATTATTATGGTATTTTATGGGGTTTGAATTTGGAATAACTTCTAAAATCTCACCCTTTATTGTTGGCATGATTTTCAAACAATTCTTTTAAATTCTCACAGTGTATTGTTAAGTACGGTTAAGTGAAATAAGGTTATTAACAATGTCTAGTTTAATTTTATTACACAGTTATAGCAGTACATATACATATACATATACACATATACGTACATACACGTGCTCATGCATAAAACACATACATATACACATCTTTATATTTTTGTGTGTATGATGTGAGAAAAATATTTGGAGATGTTAGTAGGAACTCTCTCTGGGTGCTGGGATTATAGGCAATACCTTTGCTCTTTATGCTTTTCTGTTATATATAATGGGCAAGTATTAATTTTATAATAGAAAATTCATTTCCAGAATACCCAAAGATAATCTATAATTTAATGCTTTAAGATTTCTTAAATTTTCAATCATAAAGAGACTTTTCACACTCTGTTAAATCAGAGAAGTTAAAAAAGAGTAGTTTTTCAATAAGCATACTTTGTCTTTTAATTAAGACAACCTGCTTTGGATGAGATCATTGTTTCCATAAGCAGATTGTATTTATCTCATCTCTGTTTTTACCGTTAAGAGCAATATTTCAGGAGTGACTGCAGGTACACAAAGAACCTTTCAATACTTGCTGTTATATGAGATACAATGCATATGAGCTATAAAAAGAACTGAAAAAAATGAGGAGACTCTTTTCTTGTAATTTTCCTTGAAAAGAGCTATTATTTTCTTGTTTTGTTTTGTTGATTCTTTTTCTAAGCCGTGGATAACAAGTGGAACATATCCTTACTTTTACTGTTACACAAATAAAATAGTATGCAACAATGAATGAGTGAATGAAGGAATCAAAGAGAAAGAATGAGAACCTCAACAGGGTGGAAGATAAAGTTCCTTTACTTTAAGGGTCTTTAAGTCTTCCACTCAGAAGAAATGTCCAAAATGTAAATGGTATCACATGCCACAAAAATGTGATCTGGCAAAGTATGAAATATACTCGGATAATACTTATCAAAGGAGCATTGAAGGAACAAGTTCTCTCAACTCCCGCCCCCTTACTTTTTCAGATGCCTTCCAAAAGAGAAACTTGAATCGACAGAACATTCTGAAGAAAATAAAAAAGACAACAAATAACTCCCCAGGTAATATGCTATCTCCAATTTAGTGCTCTCTAACATCTAATCACATACCAGATAGGAAGCAACCAACCTCAATTACCTCCAAGATTTTAGGTTTTCAGAGCCGAGTTTTGTGAGTCACCTACGGTCAGTGCCACGCAACTGCGTAAGATGATGTCAGACACAGCTTGATGGTCGTTAAAATGTTGGTAGACTCTTCAACTCTTTGGTTCATTGTACAGGTATCAGGGAAAGCATTTTGTATACTACCTTTATCAAGGGGCTATTTGAAGTGATGGAAGAAAAGCGGATGGGGCTGCCTCCGGGATGGTGCAGCTCTGCACTGAAGCCTTTTCCTTTGAATCACGTCTTCGAATGAGTCCACAGGTACAGTCTGTGCAAGATCAGCGGGATCCCCACTAGTCGCTGCTGCCGGCCTAATTCTGACCTTTGGGGGTCAATGAGAAGTCTGACTTACGGTCTGATAACCTTACGAAGAAAATAGTTATTTTACTAGCAAAATGATTTATTCTAGAAGAGTAGAGGAATAGCAATTTGGGACAAGCAAACTATGGTAAACCATAGGCAAGCACAAAGGGACAAAGGGGAGGTCAGCTTTTATTGGGCTTTAGGAGGAAATTTGAAGAAGGTTTTTCAGGAAAACTTCCTTGGAGAACAAGAGTTTGAGGTTGTGGTGGTTTCTCATTGGCTGCGAGTGGTGGTTAGTGCGCTGTTCCTGGGGTAGGGAGAGATCTTCCTTCTTTTTCTTAAGAGCAGGAGATAAAATTCCAACATGAAGTGTCTGCCAGCCCTTGTCAAGATGAGAACTGCCTTCTTCCTGCCAGTGATGCCGGCTGCAAGGAACGGTAGGGCGCCTGAGAGCTCCCAACGCAGGGCTTCCCGACTCTGTGTGAAGGGGGTTCCTTGACTCAGTTTCACAGTTCTCAGATTCCAAGCTTCATCCCACCCAAACTGACCTTATGCGGCTGTTTCAGTCCATTTTCCCACACACCTCTTCATGTGTGAACTGTCTCAAATAGTTTCTTACCACCCTGGAGCCCAAATAGAAAATCTGAGTCCCCCAGAGAAATGCCAGGAGCAGCCCACCCTCTGTGTAAGGGCGCGATGGAGATGCTTCTGGTTTGTCTTAATTCTAGAAGAACCCCCTCTCAGTGCATACGAAGTCTTTATGCAAGGGGTATGACCACAGCATTTCCCAATTAGAATTTGTGACAAGAGTAGACTTCTAAGTTCTGTGATAATGCAAAAAGTAGGTGAGACTTTTTCATTGACTATTTAGTTGTTCTGTGACATGTTTTAATAGCATCTTCTGTTCAACTCATTTGTACCTGAAAATTGACTCTAAAGAATCCAATTCAAAATGTATGTAACACTGAGACACCTATCATGTAAGAAGTGTTCTCAGAGTGTGATCTCTGTATATTATTTTAATTAATATTCATAAGCATCTCCTGGATTTCTGTGGGAAAGAGTGACAAACAGCACATGCATGACTTTAACTTGAGATATTGGTTCCAATTTTGTTTCCTACTTGATGGATTTCTTTAACTGAAAACTTCATCTATGAATATATATATATATATATATATATATATATATATATATAAGCCTTGCATTGGAAATACTCTAAGGTGTCATAATTGACTGATTTAAGTCTCATCTCTTATCCTTACATATTCCTGCCTTGGATAAAATGCTAATACTTAGAAGATTGATTAAAAGGCAAAATCCAGGGAAGACCAGAAGCAAATGTCTGCATAAACCACAAATTAATTCATCAATCTCCAGAAACAGAAAGTTGGTGCTAATAGTAATGGATCTGACAAGCTTCTCAAAATCTTTTTTTAAGAAAACAGATGCAAATTAAATTAAGTATACATGTGATTTGAAAGTTTCATCAATATAGTTGTCAGTATTGAGTATGTTTTTACTTTTTCAAGAAATATGTTTAAAACGTTTCTATGGAAGGAAGCCAATTGTTTTCCATATTCTCAGTGTCAGAGAAAGATCTACTTTGCCAAAAATCCCTTTCTTCTGATATAAATCTCAGGAAATGATTCACTTAAATTGGCACTTTAACACATCACTTTGTCTTTTTTATTATCATTATAAAACTTGATAAACACTCTGTATGTCGTATTTTTTCTGCTGACTTCCATACCTACTATGTAAATGGCATTTTGCACATTCAGTACTTTGCATATGTTCCCTTTGATCCAACTTCCATTTCAACAAAAATAAATTCTTTATAAGATGATTGCATCTTCTGGCTTCATATTGCTGCAATTCAGCAATCTTGTTCTGGGTAGACTGTAAAAAGGAATGTGATAGCCATTCTTGAGTGTTTGCCTATGTTTTCATGTGTAATGTAGGCTTATTCATATCCACAAATAATCTTCAGTAATGGAACATCAAAAAATAGAATAATTTACCGATTAGGTGAGTCACTTCCAGGAAAAGCAAACCTCTTAGTAAAAACATGAGACCTGTATTAAATGTTTGATGGCGCTTGCCATTGTTTCTTGGTCCTCTGGTATGTAGTGACATGGTGTGGTCTGTAAGTCAGAGTTGCTTATTGAGCAGAATTATTTCACAGCAACCTTTTATGTTATCAGGGCTATCCCCTAATCTCTGTTTCTTGAGGCTTTGAAATGATAAGCCTTTTTTTATGATTCCCTAACCACTTAGTGTTCAAAGTATATGACTCATTACACTGTTTGTGTAATATATACATAATGATTTTGGAAGCAAAGAGACTGTTCTTAATTAAGAAAGAGCATGAAATTTCTAGCAGGTTGTAATGTGTTGATCCAGTGCAAATAATGAGTCATGGAGCAAAATGGATGACAGGAGTAGGTAATTAAGAGAGTATGTTAAGATAGTCAAATTGATCATCATCTGGCCCTTTTGAGAGTAAAGAAATTTAAAAACCTTTATTTTCCAGACACATCTCAAGCCATGCACCCTATAGCACCCTGAACTTCTCTTTCTGTCTTGAATAACCCAAACCCCTATACAATGTGGCATCCTTTGTACATGGGGACATTTTGCTCAGGGTACTTTGCTCAGAACACCCTTCTACTCCACCTTTGTTACTTGTCAAATACCTATTCCTTTAGGAACACGTTCAAATATCCTCCTCTGAAATGTTCTCCCCAAATTCTCTAGGCTTTCACAGAACTTTGTTCATACTTTGTTTTCCACACCATTAAAAATTAATTATGTAATAGGTGATTAACACTGGTTGTCTATATCTACCCCCAAACAAAAAAGTCACTTAGCGTGCCCTTCCCCCGGTCTTCACCCTTGACATGGTGAAAGGATCTTTGCATTTTTTTCATTGCATTATGTTTTGACTATTTCATTTTACTGGCTTATTTGCCCTTCATTGTTCCTATGTCCCATTCATCCTGGATTCATTCTTTTTCTTCCTGAGTTGTATTCTCTAGTAAATTTTTCAGAAACGATTCATAGGTAGTAAGTGAACTTTCTGTCTTTGCATATCTAAAAATACAAATCTTTATTTTGCCCTCCTACATAAGTGACTTTGGCTGGGTCAAGAACTCCTGGTTAAACATTTTTTTCTTTCAGGATGTTGATAATATTTCTCTCTTGTCAACTTGTAGCCAGTGTTACTGATTTAAATTAAGAGACAACTCCTTGTTGTCAATCTGATTTTTTCTCCTGTTGTCAATCTGATTTTTTAGGAATTTAGCTTGGCATTCTGAAATTACATTAGGGTGTGTCTAAATGTGGGTAGTGATTTTCTATTCATGCTACTCAGATACTTTTTGGATCCTTCAGTATTTCAAATGCTCACTTTCATGGTTAAATTTCTTCACTTAGTTTGTACTTTGGGGTTGCTATTTATATTTATGGTTGAGCATCTTTATCAAATAGAATCATTGGAATGTATGTCAACAAGAACAAATCAGAATCCCTTTTACTGTAAGTGACTTCAAATTCTGAATATACAAGGCTACCTTGAATAAAACAGGCTAGGAAAATTTGTAAGGTATACAAATAATTTTTATTTAGGGTCTGAGGGCTCCCTAGCCCTGCGGTTATTGTGTGTTACCTGGTACACTGCCCACTCTGGAGTATCCTGTGTCCTATCTCCCATTTCAGAATGCCCCACTCCCAAATTTATCCTGTGGACAAGGGGAATCAGTGGTTCTCCTTCCTTCCCCTTCTTTGCTATGGATTTGGAGGTTCTAAACTAGCTCAAGCTCTGCTTCCCTTCATCTCCAGCTCCAACCTTTATAAATGAGATTCTCTTAGGGAGGTAACACCCTTCATAAATGAAACAGTCCTCCAGGCTTTATCCTGGGGCAAACATTGCTGCTGCCAAGGGCTTTCATATAGAGGGTGGAGGGTGGGGATGAGGAGCAGGCCATCTGGCCCAGATTATCCAAATGAAGTTTTTAATTAATTGCCCAACCTGCCCTCAGTGGCCTCTCCTTCTCTGGATTTGCTCAATCTGAGTCTGATGTTTTTCCTAGCTTTTTAAGGAAATGCTGAAACATTGTTGCTTGCCAGCAACAGCCTTTATATTGCAGTTCTCTCTTCTGATTTCACCAGCAAGATGATCCTATCCGCTTTTTACCAACAAAGAATTCCTCAAAATTTCTGGTCTGCTGAATTCATATCTTTTTACTGAAGATGTATTTTGGATTCACTATTGAGATATTTTCTCCCCCAACTAGAAAGTCAGTCCCAGATGGCAGCAGCAATGTCTTGGTAATCCCAGGGCCTAGCCCAGTCATCTGGAAGTGGAGACACTGCATGAACAAGGGCACAGAAATAAGAAAGGACAAGGATTCATGGAAGAGAGCTCTGATTTTTCTGTTAATGGAAAACAACAACAGAAAGTGTGTGGGGGTGGGGAAGGAGGGGATGGAAGAGAAGTGTTTGGAGCAAATAAAATTCTAGAACAATGGAAATCTTTCTGTAGGACACTGAGGTTGTTCTTGACCCATTTCTGAGCCTCAGTTCTCTCATTTGGGAAAGAGAACATGGCTACAAGATAGCTAAGATTCTTTTCCTATTTAATCACTGTGTGATTCTATGAATTAGGTATCTAACCAAATCAATAGATCTAACCAGATTCCTGATCTTGCAGCACCCTTCAGATAGAAGCCATATGGTTTGTTCTCATCCTAAAATGAGTAGGACCAGACTTCAGTAATAGAGTGAAGAACTTAAATTCTTAAGTAAGTAAATAGAAAAATTAACATGTAAATCATGTGGTTGAACAAATTTGCCATGATGGCAAATATATCTATGTATGTATGTACTTTAGATTATTTTAGATTATTGGAGACTCCTACTTTGATTCTATAGCATGATTACTCAAGTTAAAAACAATTAACTGCCTACTGAAGAAATCCTAAAACACTTAAAAAGATAGTCATACTAGTAAAATGATGTATATTTGACACTGATATTTGAGAATAGGCGTAATTCTGGGGAAAGGAAATCCCAGGACAAAAATACCTCTAAAACCAAAATCAGTCAAAGGGGGAAATAAAGTTTAAAACCCATTTACTACTTACAAACTGCATTGTGGGGCCACCTCTCTTTCCTGCTTAGGCAGAAGCAAAACCAGCACTCCCCCTAACCTCTCAGGTTCAGATAAGCCCTTGGTTGCCCAGGTAATTACCCCTTGATATGGAGATGCACTTCTCTGTATCCCTGAGGAATGCCTATTGATATGCAGATGAACTGAAGCCAGGAGAGATATTCTGGAAATATTACAATTTTACCCACAATAGGCATACTATTCAAAGCCTTCTCAAGCTATAGTCCAGATAGCTACCTTCTACCTACCTCACTGTTAGATTTCAGTCTGTAGAAAATTACAGCTTTTCTTATAGGCTTATAGTTCTTCACTGAAAATGTGGGTTTTTTTCTCAGTTGACACAAAATGACTTCTTTCTGATTCTTTACATTTACATAGACATCCAAATATTTCCATATACTTCTGCCAGGTGCCTCAATCTTAAATTGGAAATAGAATTTGTTCTAGGCAAAAGACTAGTCAACATAAAATATTTCTTTTTTGTAAAAGATGTATGTTTGGTAGTTGATGGCATTAAACTGCCTTGTATAGAGCAATTTCAAACAGATATAGCCCTTGATTTCTAGGAATGCACACTATAAGGGTTCTTGTTAATTCAGAGTCAAATGACTTAAAAAGAAAAAACAAGTTTATCAGATGAATAAATAAATAATACTTAGCACCCATTTTATGTGAGGGGAGAGTATTTATTGACTAATATCAGCATTTCTCATAATGACATTGCTAGATTCAAGAGAAGTTTCTACAAAATTTTTAATTGTGAGTTTCAATTTAATGACAATTTAAAAAACAACTTATATACCCAGAATGGCTAAAAGTTACAGACTGAGACTACTAAGTGTTGTTAAGGATGTAAAGAAACTGAAGTTCTCATATACTGCTAGTGAGAGTTAAAATGGTCCAATCACTTTGGGAAATTATGTGTCAAGTGCTACTAAAGCTTGATATATGCATAGGCTACACAATCATTTCTACTATCTGGTATTTACCCAATATGCCTCCCCAAAATGCAAACATCTGGACATCAAAATATACTCACAAGAAATTTCATAATAGCCTTACTCATAATAGCCTCAAACTGGAAACAACACAAATGCCCATCAAAAGTAAAATAAATTGTGAAATGGCCAAGTAATGGAATACTCCAGAGCAATAAAAAAGAATGAACTACCAATAGATGTGAAACATGAATGCATTTCATAATAATAATAAGTTGGGTACAAAAGTCAGAGACAGAAAAGTATACACTGTATGATTCACTTATAAAAGGCTAAAAAGCAAGCACAATTAAATTTAAAAGAATTGGTTCTCTTTTCAAAGGGCCTATTGCTTAGAATAAGGTACCACAAAGACTTTCAGGGTTGTTATGTTAGTCCATATCTTTCTCTGGTGTTGTAATTATGCCTGGAAAGAACCCCCTGCCCAATGCCTGCCTGCATAGAAATGCATCATTCTTCTGCTGTGCTCTCCCTCAAGTTCATGTCCTCGCAGTGGAATACAGATGGTGCTCCACCCACATCCTCTTGGATCTTCTTTATGAGTCCCCTGCTTCCTTGAGTCCCTCAGCAACTATATGTCCTACTTGTGACAGCTGACAGCTGCAGACATGAGGACTGTCCTTGGATTACCGGGGCCCCTTTGGTCACACCTGCACTTAGCTTAAAGTGCCAGAGAGCTTATGTCCCCTAGTGGGCAGCCTGTGGCCAACAGCTGGTGTGAAAGAGTGAAATTTAATAAGGTCCAAAGCACCATCTAGTCAAATCTGCCATGTTGACTGATGGATCACCTTTACATTCCCTTTCCTTTGACAACAAGAATGCCTTAGATAATACCCAGCTTGGAGCAATTGACATTGTTCCTTAGGGCAAGACTCCTTGCTCTACATCCCAGCGATAATACCTGGATGTCAGGCCCTGCTCCTTGCATTTCACAAGTGGTTGTCCTGCATATAGACCCTTTCTCCTTCCCTCTGTAAATTAGCTTCCCTAAATCTAAATCTTTTCCCTTAAGACAAGAGAAATTCTGAAATGTAATGTCCTCTTCACAATCCCTGTAGGATCAGGCTGAACCTGGGACTTGACCTAAAACTCTTCCCTTGCTTAGTTTCCTTGCCTGGTTTCACTTATATCTCTACTGGTTTTTCCTGGGCGTACTGCTTAATACATTTTTTGATCACAAATTCTCATGTCAAAGTCATTCTCTGAAAATCAGACCCAAAACAGTCATATTGGAAACCCAATAACACATGGAGGTATCTTTCTTTCTCCCATTACTGTTCAAAATGTATTTAACACTACTTTCCTTATTGTCTAGATTTCATACCCCAAACAATCCTTTTCAGGGAGTAAGGTCTTGAACATTTTCCATTAATTAAATGGGGGACAGTGGCGCAGTCTGAGAGGTGTGGCTTGGAAAGCCTCTATCAATTGATTTGCATTTTAGCAAAAGGCAGTAAGATAGGTGTTCCGCTTCTGGGAGGCAGCAGCAAACCAACCCCCGAGGGCTAAAGGGGCTGTAGCCAAAGAAAGAGGCTGACAAGTACAGATAGAATTCAGCAGAGGTTTATTGAGAGGATCTTACCCACGGAAGATTGTCCTGGGTGGCCACAGGACACTCTGGTCTCCTCACCACTTTGGATTTAGGGCATCTCATTTATAGAGGCAAGGAGAAAAGGGTCTATGTACAAGATAACCACTTCTGTGTGCAATGGAACAGGGCCTGACGTCCAGGTATTATTATCACTGGGATTTAAAGCAAGGAGTCTTGCCCCAAGGAACAATGTTAAGTGCTCCAAGCTGGGTATTATCTAAGGTATACTTGCTGTCAAAGGAAAGGGAATGTAAAGGTGATCCATCAGTCAACATGGCGGATTTGACATGATGTCAATCTTGCTTATGGACAATTAGCCATGAGTCATCTAAAAAGACCCTCTGCCACCAAGAGACCCACTGCTGGCTGGTGGTTGTGGGGACAAGGAATGATCCAAAGCACAGCCTTGCCTGGAAAGGGGTGCTGAGTAAGGCATGAGAGACACATTTCTCAGGTTACAAGCAGCAGTTATCAGATTTTGATCACATTGGCACAGGAAGAGCAGAAAGAAGACTCAAGATAAACAATTTTGAGCACAGACTATTTAACTTCATGAATTTTATCTAAGTCTAGCCCTGAACTGATTAATATTTATTAATTCTATGTATAAATAATGTAATGAATGCATGTTATGATTCAGTAAGTCAGAAGGATTTATATATTCTTAAGTGGTTGAGAATAGGGAAAATTACTACCTGTTTCAGATAATAACCCAGATGGCTTCATGAATTAAGTGAGATTTCAAGAACTTGCTTGATAAAAGTCAGCATAGTCATCCAGTGGGAAAGCATGTCAATGCTGTTTATTCTAACTTAAAGGGCTGATCAAAATTTCTTTGCCCAGAACCCATTTTAAGGTTTAACAATATGAGCAGCTAGTGGTATGAGCTTTAGTATTAATTACAGAGTGAGACGGTAAACATAAAATTATGTAACACTACAGATGAAAATTTCAAAAATAATGTATTCTCAGTCTATACCTCATAGTTTCAATTTACCTGTATCTCAGTCTTAAATTGGCCTTTTTGAAACATCTGTACAGAAAGAAATTATTCAAATATTACATGATTGACTTAACTGGAGTGCATGATAATCAAAATTACCAAGAGAGCTGTGACAAATGAGATGAATTACATGATGACAAAATTAGATGAATAAAACAAAAAATATATATATAATATGCATATACTGAAGCATGTCAACATTTCAGTAGTGTTTATCTCTGTACATTAAATCTCTGTATGCTAAAATGATGGAAGATCACTTTATTTTCTTCATCAGGAGAAGTATTGTTTCTGTAAAAGGTAATATATAAGATCCTCCATCTGTTTCAAACTTCTCTCAAATAAAGGCTTTGTGGGTGATTGTCACCTGAGCGTGGGGATGTTGTGAAAGTACATGATTATCAAGGCTTGTGTGAATTAGGTAGAGAGATTTACTTTGATCTCTTTGAATTACCATATGCTGCCTAGAAAACATTCCAAAATAAGGGAGTGTTGCAGACCAAAATAGAACGTTTTTTATTGGTAGTGGTGAGATTAAATAATCAGACATTTTCCTAATATCTATTTCCTTGATGGACAAATACTGAAAGAGAAGGGATGAGCACAGTTAAACACACACACATGACCTTTACTTTGTGGAAAAGAAATGATATTGGTACAGGTCTCCCTTAAGTAACTGCTCAATGACTCCCTTGCAAGTTATAAATGTCAGCCACTTTGAAGGTATGGTAAAGGGGAAAGAAAAATTAAATTTTGGAGAAAAGGCACAGTCTATGAGAGCAGGATTCATATCAAGGGAGTTTTCAAATATCAAGTTTCCATCAGGTTGAAAGGGATCAGCTGTGATTCTGTGGGATGGTTTCTCTCATACTTGGCATTTCCTGTGAGTCACACCTTTCATCTGAGCATCTTAAGAATATTTTATAAACACAAAACCTCAATACATCTGCATTATTTTCTTTGTTTTATAAATGGACTAATAAGTCAACAGAGTTTGTAAAGTTCACCTAGCATGTCACAGATTCCATATCAACACCTGTCACATGATCGCCCTCAATTAGGATTTGAGAACTCCACAATTCCACACTAGCACATTCTGTAACATGAAATCCATGGCTTTGACTTTTTAAAAATACTTTTTGAAGGAGACATCTCTAGGGAAAAAAATTTATATATGCATATGTACAGATAAATATCATCTGTCTGTGGATATAGGTATGAAGATATACATAGAAAGGATTCATAACCAGTAAAGTAGCAGTAAACTGATTAACAGGTAAAGGTGGAGCCCGACTACTGACCGTGGATGTCTGCCTTTGCTCACATAGCTGAGAACAGAATGGGGAAGTCTGTAGGCAATGAATAGAAAGGTGGAATGTTTGGGATTTTTTTCCTAACTCCTTTGTCAACTGGGAACTTTCTGACGTCTCTTAACTCTCTTTCAGAGGTTCCCAGACTTTCCCGGATCGTAGTTCCTTGACGTCTCAGTAAATTTTTCACACTGCTCCCAGGCCAAAAGAAATACCTTCTGTTTATTAATGATTAGGTCCGAACATCTTAATAACAGTAGTTGGCTTGATGTCCGACAGATGGCGCTGTGCTTTCCCTCGCTGATTAAAACTCTCCCGCGGGGCTCCTGCGAGGTCCCTGAGAGGGGCGCCTGGGCACCAGGCTTGGTTTGGGAACGGGCACCAGATCATCCGTGAGCAGCAGAACTGAGCTTGGAGGAATTTGAAGACAGTCAAAGAACCCCATGGAGGTATCTTCCTGTCGCTGTAGAACTCCAGAAAGGTATCCGGTTCTAATAAAAATGCCTGTTGTTGCTCTTGAAGCCTAACTACTATTATGCTCGCCCTAGTAAAGGGGGAACAGCTGGTCTCTCCTATCTAGAACCTACAGAAATCCTATTGCTATATCAAGTTTAGCTATCTCCTTTTCAGACAAAATCCTCCAAAATTACAAACTTTGTAAGTTGGGCGGTTCTAGTGAACATTTACTTTTTCGTTGTCTATGATTCATTCTCCAATCCACATAACCTGAGAGGTAACTACACAAATAAAGTCAGTCTATGTTTGTATCTGGATCACACCAAAAGAAGTAAACAGATTTTTTGTAAATACCAAGTGAGACTTTGTTTGGGACACTCAGATTTAAAATATAAGCATAAATAAAATTTGTTTTCTGGGACCCTGAAAGGATACCCCAAAGAACTAGGCAGTCTTCTGACAGGACAACGAGCTTTGACAACAAATCTGTGTGCTTGCCAGTTGTATGAAAGGTGCTGGGTGCGTTAAGATGCCCTGGACAGATGAGATGGTGCTTTTAAATGAATCTGCAGATAAGAAGTAACAAGAGTAGGATGCTTTAAATCACAGGCGGTGATTGGCTATGGAAATGTTTTCCACAGGCAACTCCTTGAGACATGTATTTGGGGAAAGTGCCTCAGGGATTTTTTTCCTCCTCTAATCTGTGATTAGTGATTGTCCTCAGCCATACCAGGAATGCCAGGGAGTTTCTAATCAGGCTCTGGTGCGAATGAAATACTCTGTTTAGAGTTAAATACAAATCCTTTTATATATATGTGTGTATATATATAAACTATAGAGTGCCTGGTAGGCACCAAGCCCTGCCTAAATTAGTGGAAGATTAAGCCCAAAATAACGGATGAGCAGGAAAAGGACCATTCCTGCCATCTCCGTATTTGGGCCTGGTGACTGAGAGCAACAGGACGTTCTATTTTACAGCTAGAAGGACGCAGAGGTGCCCAGGCGATCCACTTCCCTCTCTGACTTCAACTTACTCTTTGTAAATGAGGGGGTTGGACTATGTGCTCCCTAAGCACTAAGGTTCTGATTCTAGCACCATATGAAGTTCACTTCAAAGTCAGTGAGTTGCAGCAACATAAATAGACCTCAGAGTATAAACACTATGATATCCAAAGGGAACATAAAGATGACAGACTACATGTTTTAAAATAAACTCTCTGTGGTTTTTAATTCTCAACTCCAACCTTGAGTTTTATGAGTACTGATTTCCTAAGAAAAGACAGCCTACAACTTCTACCTTCCTTAAGTACCTTTCTGTTCATTTTAAATAAGGCCTTTAAAAGTTTTCAGTATATATATATATAATATATATAAAATGTCCTTCATGCCCTCTCCAAAAGGACTTTTCTTATGTAACTAAAACAAAAGGTTTAATTTCAAACATTAAGAAAAACTTACTTGATGTTTACTGAGCATTTATAAGAAAACAATACCTTGCTTGGCCTAAAAAAAAAATTGACATGAAATGCCATTGACAACACATGGAATGGCAAAATGAGGGACCAAGACCCAAGATGTCTGTGATATACTTAAGGTCATACAGTTCCTTTATGTATTTGCCTCATTTTCCTCTTATTTATCCCTCACAGTTGTCCTGGAGAGTAGCTGTCCTGCTCTACAGACAAGGAAATTGAGTTTCAGAAACAGCACGTTCTTACAATAGTAATGGATTCAAAACTAGGTTTGCTTATCTCAATAGCTCTTGCCACTTTACCCCATACCTTTGGGATTCTAGTACATCATCCATATTCACAAATTATACATTCTCACACAGATTGAATGGAAAGGATACCTTGATTTTTCTTCAAAGAATGAGAAGGAGGCAATGGTAGAGGAGGGATGAGGGGAAAGAGATGTCAAAGAACTGCCATTCTACTAAAACGTTTCTGGACTCATTTTACCTTCCCCTGCCCAGACCTTATACTGCACCCAACTTAGACGGCCACAGTCCCTGGAATTGATCCTCTCCAGCCTCTGCTTCATTCTTTTCTTGTCCTAGAATTCCCTCTTTCTCATCCCTGCTTACCGAAAACCCATTCATCCTTTCAAGTCCATTTCATGAACTACACCCCTTCCATGAGGCTCTGTGAGCCTCGGTTTCCTCAGTTACAGAGTGAAGAAAAGTATTCCCACTAAAATATAGTATCTTTCTTAAAGAGTCATTAAAATGGTTATATGACGCCTCAGTCAGTGATAAGATGTAAAAAGAAAATTCTACCTTTTTGAATCATTTAAAAGTCACTGTTAAAGATAAAACTTGAGTAGGTACATAGCTTTTATATTCACTCTTAAATAATGTTTTGACATTGAAATTTCCAGTCTAGTCTAATAATTGCAAAACTGGAGTCTAGTCTGGTAAAGAAATAAAATTTCTAAACTCTTCTTTGGTGTCAAGCTTTCCCTTCTTCCAGAGTGAACAGCTGGAATGAGGAAAGGGGCGCGGCATGGTGAGACTGCCTGCTCTCCCACCGTGTGAGGTCTGGCCTCTCCAAAGCCAGCCCAGGAAGAAAGGGAGCAGAGGAAAGGGGCCAGGGTACATGACTAGTATAATGTAATCTGGCCCCAGTGCTCTCTGGACTGGGAAGCATTCCCGAGTCTTCCTCTGTTGGATGCTTGTGCTGATTCTTTGGAGAATCTCACTCAAGATCACCAATGCAACTCTCCTGCCCTTGGCAGTGACCCCCTCTGGGTAGCTCTGTTCTGAGCATCCAGCGACTCACCATTTCTTCGTGTTTCATAACCTACTGAGGATCCCCGTTTGAAAGGAATTGTAAGATGACCCAGGTCACCTTGCTTTTGGAAAGGGTCTCCCATTGTCTCCACTAACCAATTTGAGTGGAAGTACATACTGCCTCACTGGATTTTATTTACACCTCTTGACTTAGACTTCTCAGACTTAAGTCAAACACCATTTTTTATCTCCCTCAGTCTCCAAGATGCAGATCATCAAATGATGCCCTCATATTCTTCACTCACTGTCCTGAGGTAAAGTAAAGCATCCTTTTATTCCCATGAGGGGAAAACAGAATACCACACAAGAAAATCTTTCTAGTCTCCAACTTTTTCTTCTTATACCAGCTGGGGTACATGATCAAGCTGGCAGCCATCTCATTATCCCTTAGCATGCTTGCACACGTGGCCCAGCACTACACTTTAGTACCTGGGGCACGGGATGGGTGGAGGGAATTGTTCTTTGAAATCTATTTTATTGTTCTGTTTCTTTGGGTTCCCCTTTAATACCTGTTATGTACATAATGGGCTTAATGAGTTGCTGTACCATCAATGTGAAAGCCCTCAGGAACCAAGGAAGCTTTTTCCCATATTTCCCACTCTACAGTCAAACAACTGACTTAACTCTGCTGCTCCCTGCTTATAATCTTCTTTGATCTCTTCTCCTCCCCAAACTGCCTTTCTTTGCTTCTCTAGGCACATTTAAAAAACTGCTACCCTAGCTTCCAATGTTATACATTTTCTCCCACAGACCAGCAGAGACTAACTAGTTTGAATCCCACTTCAAAATTCCTAGAGAAGGACAACAATTGGCCTAGCCTGCACTAGGTGTCTATCCTGATCCAATCACCTTTGTCCAACAAATGGGCTATCAGAACCTGAGAGCAAGGTAATTCACAAAGAAAGGAAGTAACAGGCTGGGCAGACACTCCCCAACAGTGTCAAAAATACATATATTGCCTGGCATAAGACCTAGCATAAGTACTTAGTAAATACTTAATATGTTTTTTGTCCCTTTCAAGGCATTTATTCACTTCTTAGTAATTATATATACTGGACATTGCAGTTAGAACTCCAACAGCTTTCCTTAGTGACTACTCAAACTTCCATTCAGTTATCTTTACCTCTGCCAGGCATCCTACACTAGCAGTAGGGTAACTGGCTGAAGCCCAGCATAATGAATATAATCCTTCCTCCCAGTCACAGTTATTTGTGAAATCCAGGAAGACTGAGTTCAAGCTGATGAGATCAAGGGAGAGGATTTCTGGTGGTTTCTAAAGAAAAAGGGACCTCCCTCTTCAGAGACACACAACACACTTGGAAATGATAACCTTCTTCCTTCACACACGTGCCTGGAGAAGCACTTTGCAATGAGAGTTGACAAAACCTATCTTGTGACCAGAAGGTAGAATCAGGCTTCAAAAGAAGCTGAAGCTTCAAGAGACAGACAGCAGGTAAAAGGAAACTGCATCCTTGAAGACATGATTGAGCTGCTGACTCAAACCTACCCTGAAGCTCTTATATGTCAACTTCCAGTTATATGAGCCAATAAATCCTCCCTGTCATTTTAACCAGCTTAGATTGGATTCCAAATGGCCTCATTTGTATATTCGCCCCAAATTCTAACATGTCAGGACAAACTGTCAATAAGAATATTTGCAAAGGATTCTGACATTCCCGAAGGGGATATTGTAAATAGACTCCAGAAAAAAAAGGCATCAAGAATTAAATCTCTCCAAAAAGAGGATAAACTTGATCTTCAAACCTCTCAGCAAATATAGCAGATACATAGAACACTCAGGGAAAAGAGTAGGAAGATGCCTGAATTGAATCATAGGAAACTGCCTGATTTTATAGTTAAGAGGTGATAGATATTTCTGGGTGACCCCACAGGAGTCCATATGGCTTGTCCTCCAACTCTGCCATGGAGGATATTGTTCCAAATCTCTCAAGAATTTGGAGAGGCTGTCAAGAAGCAGATAACCCCTGGTGCTACAAATAGGACCTAAGAAAAGAAAAAAAGGCTACTTTACATAGAAACCACATAAAATAATATTACTGTCAGAGGGAACAAACTTTTTATCACCATTAGGAGGCTCATCTGGGAGAGCCCCTGCATACCAGGACCCAGAACCAAGAGAAGATGGGGAGATCTGAGAAAACCCCAGGGTTATACTCCATGGTAAGATATGGAAAATGTCAGACCGGCTGACATCCTGAGACCAGTGTAGGGGCCATAAGAACTCCATATGAGGCCCTGTCAAGGAAGAGAAGGACTTTATCATAAGACTTCTTGCAGTACCAAAGAATAGAGAGATGGAAGAGAAATAGCTTAGAACATGATATTACTCTTTTTAACCATTGTTTGTTGTCACCTAATTCTTCTTGATTATTTTTGTATGTGTGGGTAGTAAATCTTGTACTATATTTGTGTAATGAAATAATATTTTGAAATACATTACTCTGCTTTTCTTTTTGGTACTTCCTTGTATTTTTTTTTCAATCATACCTCTATTCAACTAGAGCTATTCATTACCTCTGGGTGGGTTAAGATTGTTATAATTAAAAGGACTCAGTAGTCAGAGTTTGGCTTTTGGCTTCCAGAATTAGTTTCCTAAAATCAATTTCAGTAAAGATAGTCTTGAATTTGGTTTTCAATTTCAAGAGCCAGGCAAAGAGATTGATATAAAGGAGGTTTTTGTTTATGTTTTCTGTTATTTTTTAATTTGATAATCTGTCCTTAAAATATCAAGAAATAAAGTCTGGCAGACTGAGAAAAGAGTTTTTACTAAAACTCTTTAAATATGAAGGGTATAGGAGATGACAGGAGAGCAGTTTTCCAGCCCAAAGAGAGGAAACAAACAAACACCAAAACCTCTCTTAGGCGTGGTGCCTTGGGTTGCTTGGGCTGCTGCAACAAATACCACAGACTGGGCAGCTCAACAACAGAAATGCATTTCTCACAGTTCTGAGGCTGGGAAGTTCAAGACCAAGGTGCCAGCCAGTTGAGTCCCTGATAAAGACCCTCCTCCTCGCTATCAGATGGTTTACTTCCCGCTGTGTCCTCACATGGCAGAGAACAAGCATATGGATGTCTCTTAAAAACACACTCATCCTATCTGATCAAGTCTCCATTCTTATGGCCTCCATTAACCTTAATTACTTTCTTACTCCAAATACAGCCACACTGGGAGTTAGGGCTCCAACATATGACTTTAGGAGGACACAGTTCAGTCCAAAGCTTGTGGAAAGAATCCTGAAGGTGAGAAAAATAAGTAAATCAATCACAGATGAATTTCCAGAGAGGAACCTCTGAGTGAAGTTCTGCCTGCATCCAAGAGAAGAAGAGGGTGGGTTAAACAATAAACTCATTAGCAGAAAACTGTCCAGTGTCTCAGTTTAATGGGCAGAAGGGACTTCTGTTTGGGGTCTGGAATTCTAACTGGAAATAGCCTCAAAGAGTGTCCCATGCCAAACTGGCATGGGTTCCATAAAGTAAAAGGCAATAGGGCATATTTAGCTTGAGAACACCTAAGATAGCACCCTGTGTGCAGCCCCTTTATCTCCATCTGCAGAAATTTCTTCATGCTCAAGTTGGAGTTGCTGTAGCCCTTAGCAGAAGGCTGTAAGAAGGAATCTCCTAAACCACACATTGAATGGGAATCAGAAAATCTCACTGAATCTAAAACACTAGCAAGAGCTGAAGTGAGCTTTAATCAACAATGGAAATTGGACTGCTTCCTCCAGGCACAGTGGCTGCCATACCATTTGTTAATATTCTACTATTCCAATATACCATGCTATATTTAACTAAGAAAATACAGTATTTTTGGTGGCAGTACTGTTAATCTGGAATTTTTTTAAATTCCAGATTATCTTTCTATGAAAGGATGCCTTAATTTGATGCCAGATGCATCCTTTTATGGAAGCACAGAACTTACTCTTCTATTGCAAACAACTAGAAATTGGGCAAAATAAACAAAACAACTGTTTTTCACATGATGAATAACTGTGCTCTCTGAGAGAAGGAAACTAAACAAGAACAATCTTATGATTGCCCCAGCAAGTTCTTGACTGTAGCAAGGAATGGCAAACTCAAACAGACCCTGGAAGCTACTATGAGTCTAAAAGACAGAGCATAGAGATAAGGGAGGCTGAGGCAGCTAGAACATGCAGGGAAGATTACCAAAGAGGAGGGAGTTATAAAAACAATGAGCTCTAGAAATCTGCACAGAGGTCTTTGATGGAGTACCAATCTTTGGCAGGTAACTTTAATAGAGCCAGACAAAAAACAACTGCTGGGAGAAGGTAATTACTAGGAAGGCATAAACTGAACTATCTCCAGAACTTGTGTAAGCCTGGGAATCATTTGAATTCACATCAGAGTGGAGAAATGTTAAGTACACATGGCATTTCATTAGAGAAACCAGAAGATTCAGGGTTCATAGTGGTATTGCAGACTACTATAGACACATGGAAAATTGAAAAGCCTTGAAAGAAGCTGATCTACAAGTAGCCTGCCCCGACAGAGCAACATCCAGCACTCCTTAAAGGAATACCATAAAATCCAGTACTCAGTGACACAAAATCACAATGTCCAGTATTTAATTTTAAAAATTACCAGTCATGTGAAGAAGCAGGGACATATATCCCATAACCAAGAAGTAAATCAGTTAATAGAAACAGTCCCCAAAATGATAGGCATGATAAAATTAGCAGACAAGGACGTTAAAACAGCTATTATAAATATGTTCAAAGATTCAAAGAAAACCAGAAACACAAATGAGGACTAAAATGGTGTCTTGCCAATGGGTTTCAGCCACTGACAAGTTCACTGTGGATTCAGTGAGACCGAGGAATGACAATGGAACATTCTTTTGGTAAAAGCATTTGTTACCCAGCTTGTCTCCCGACAATAGGTTGAGCATTAGAATTACATCTGCATCCAACAGTCTGCAGATCCATAATCCTTCTTCATCTCTGCCTCCACCCAGAGCAGTGGGCAGAGCTCTTTATATAGTGACTCAGTCAATAATAGCTTACTACCTACGGGTCTGGTAGCAGTGGCCTAGCAGCAGGCCAGTTACATCATCAAGTAGTTTAGGTTCAGGCAAGGATCCTGGCCGTAGGAACTTCCATTTTCCCTACAAATGGAATATATAAAAAGGAACAGATGGAACTTCTAGCAATGAAAATGTAATACTGGAATTGAAAATTTCCTTAAAAGGTATTAACAGCAGATTAGATACTAAAGAAAAAGAAAATCCATGAGCTTGAAGACATAGAAACATAAATATCCAAAATAAATTATGGTGTGTGAGGAAGTGAAAAACAGAATCTCGGTGACCCAAAGATCAATATCAAAGGTTTAACATACATGTAGTTGGAATTGCAGAAGGAAAGGAAGGCTAGAAAAATGGGAGTGAAAAAAGAAAACGAAATAAGAATGACTAAGAAATTTCCAAATTTGATGAAAGTATAAACCCACAGACCCAAGAGTCTCATCCCAGAAACTTAAACCACACCAAGGACAAACATAATCCAATTGCTGAAAAACAGTAGTAAAGAGAAAATCTTAAAAGCAGCCAGTGTTGAAGGGTAGGGAATACAATTAGTATCATTTCTATCTTGAGATATTTCCAGATATTACACTCTTAAAATTTTGCATAAGGCAATGGTGTGCTCATTCAGAAAGCATCCTTTTGCAGTTAACATTTCACATTACCCTAATAAAAAGTGAAAAAATCTTTTCAGTATTTGTAACAATTTACACAAAAGCAACCTTGCCACTTAACTATATAAGTATTTCAAGGGCCTTTTTCCTCTTGAATTGTAACTTTAAAATGAAAATTATTTCTTATGATTAAGCTTTCACCATTATATGGACCTTTAATATTTTTATCTTACATTTTTATCTGTTAACTGATAGAATGACAAATGTTTGACTTTTATATTTTTATATATTTATTTTTAAATTTATGATTTGTAATGCTTTCATGAATTTTGCATTTAAATTTATTAAGTATTCAGTTTAACTATTTTATATTGACTTATGAACCCACTTTTAATATTTAAAAAAATACTGGTTTTTAGTAAACACCAAAATATTTGTGTCATAATTTCACTCCATTATTGGAATCACAACTGTCTTGCCTGAGGGTTTCAGTCCTGGCCAAGTTCACTATGGATTCAGTGAGACCGAGGAATGACAATGGAACGTTCTTGGAGTGAAAGGGTTTATACCTGGCTTTATTCTCTCAGGAGTAGGTCAAACCCTAGAATCACCTCTGCACCCAGCAGTCTACAGGTCCATGATCCACCTCCATCTCTGCCTCCACCCAGAGCACTGGGCAGAGCTCTTATATGGTGACTCAGTCAATAAAAGCTAATTCCCTATGGGTGTGGAAGCAGTAGCCTAGCAGCAGGCCAGTTACCTCATCAAGTAGTTTAGGGTCAGGTGAGGATCCTGGCCGTAGGAACTTCCATTTCCCCCACAACAACTCAAGAGGAATCACTCTGCATTTCTCATTTTGAGAAAAAATATAATTAATTATATCAGGATAGTACAAAGAAAAATTCCAGGGTGGTAATAGGCAAAAGATTGATTCTTTAAGGGCATATAGTTTTGTTTTGATTTACTATCTCGATTAATTAAGGCATCTTACAACTGTACAAAAGTAAGTTTTTTAACTTTTATTTTTTTAACTTTCTTACTGTAAAAAAAATGTTAACTTATAGAAAACTGATAGCAATTCAAATTATTTTTGTCCAATAGCATTGCAAATGAATTCTTATAGAAATGTAAATGGTTTCTATTTGGCAGAAAAAATTAAAACACAAGTGTGGATAAAGAAAAGGTTCCTATGGCCAGGATCCTCACCTAAACCTAAACTATTTGATGGTGTAACTGGCCTGCTGTTAGGCTACTGCTTCTACACCCTTAGGCAATGAGCTATTACTGACTGAGTCACTGTATAAAGAGCTCTGCCCAGTGCTCTGGGTGGAGGCAGAGACAGAGGTGGATTACAGACCTGCAGACTGCTGGATGCCATGTAATTCCAGAGAACAAGCTGGGTAATAAACCCTTTCATCCCCAGATGTTCCATTGTCATTCCTCACACTCACTGAATCTATAGTGAACTTGTCCAGGGCTGAAACCCACTGGCAAGACAACAAGGTTTTAAAATTCAATTGAACAATCTTACTCTTATTTTTTTTCCTGCCCATCTAGTACATTTTTCAACTAGCTTTATTATCCCTACAGTTCCCTCAGCAATTAACTAAATCAATTCTTGACTTTTCTAATTTAATATTTGTGGAAGAGTCATGTTTCTATTTTTTTTGAAAATTGTGTTTTGATAAAAATCAAATGTACATGGAGATATGAGCAAGCTCAGTTTTAGAGAAGATAATATCTGCATTTCTGTACATTTAATTCATAGTGAATGAATTAAACACTCACCTCATTTGCATCATAAGATTAGTCAACCTGCATGGGGATTCCTATTTTCAAGAGATGAGAGCCTTTTCCCAAACAATCCTTTATGTTTATCTCCCCAAAATATGTCTAAACACTAGGCATGCAATCTCACTAGCTGACCTGCAAGACAAGTATACAGACCTTTTTCAGCTTATGTGTGTAACTATGATCATCTTAAGAAAACAGATGGACATAAAAAACAAAATAGGAAAAATTACAAATTTAAGAACCCTCCAAATTCTTTCAGCCATCATCCTTTGCCTACAGTCCCTAAATTCCTTCTGACCTGATGTGGATAAAGTGAAGGTTCCCGTGGTCAGGATTCTCACCTGGCCCTGGTCGGCTAGCTTAGTACACACATGTGGGCAATGTGTCGTTATTGACTCTTTATATGAAGAGCCCTGCCCAGTGCTCTGGGTGACACGGTGGCATGGCTGAAAGACTACAGGAGAGCAGAGCAGAGGCTGAAGTGGTGGCAGTACTGAGGACAGAGCCAGAGGACTGGTTTGCAGGCCAAGAGGCCCAGAAGGCGGCTGTGTGGGCAGAGAGGCCCAGAGGATGGCTGTGCAGGCAGAGAGGCCTGGAGGCAGAGACCAGCTTGCTGCATGCAGACTTACTCTGAGCAGAGGAGATTTTAGTGATTGACCTGCCACCATGGAAATAAAGTTGGGTATAACCCTTTCACCCCATGAACATTTTACTGTCATTTCTTTGGTCACATGGAATCCAAAGCAAATTTCCCAGGGCTGAAACCCATTAACAAGACAATTGGCAACATCAGCAGGGTTTACTGTTGACCAGGGAAAAAGGATAGGCTGCCCTCATGGGAGGAGTGTTTAAGCAGGCTGCACCTATGGACGGGGAGACACTCGAGTGTCCCCAGTGGGCATGTGGTATTGGAAGAGGTGGAGGACTGGGGTCCACCCCAAGAGAAAGAATATTTGTTGCTGACTGAAATGGCATCACTACGAAGTGCTGTGGAAATAGTAAAGGATGTTGTGGTGGCCGAAAAAGAACAGAGTAAGAAGGAGCAATGGCCCAAGAAGGAGCAGCAGTAGAGAGCAGGCTGCTAGGTGCCGTGGGGCAGGTGAAGGATGTAGTGGAGCCATCAGCCCCAGAAATGGAGGAGTGGAGGTTTGATGAACAGGTGGCGGTGGAGGCCCTGCAGGTGCCGGAGGCATTAGTCCCTCCTCAGTTGAGACCCCACCTGGTTGAGGGCTGGTGGAAAGCCAGAAGGACTTGGCAACCGCGGGTTCTTCCAGGAGAGGTGCAGCCCCCTCCTCAGGTCGTGCAGCCCTCCATGCTCTGCTTCTTCCTCAGGCTCAAGCACAAAAGGAAGTACGCTCTGCTTCTCAAAGGAAGAATGTAAAGGGCCCCGATGTGCATTGGTTTGAAAAGGCAGAAGCAGATAGAAAGAAATTGGATGACTGGAGCTGTGGCAGCAGTTGGGACCAGAGTGGCTGGTTCCAGCTGCTGAGGATGAAGCTGAAGGCAGAGATAAAGCAACAAGATCTGCCTGTGTGTCTGCAAGACTTTTTGCTGGAGAGGCTGGAGAAGGTGGGTATTGTAAGGCCCACCATGGTCCTTTTGGTTAGCTCATTTGAGTAGAACTGGTTTGAATAAAACCAAGATGACCACTCAATGGATCTCCTCAGGCTTGAGGGTTATTATAATCTGCTGTAATTTTTGTTATTTATATATTGTTGTACATTATGGAATTTGGTTACAATGTTACAGCTTCCTTGCACAGGGACCATTGCAGAGGATTGAGGGCACATAGACTGAGAGGCAAGAATCCTGGAATGGTGGAGTGTGGATAAAGTGAAGGTTCCTGTGGCCAGGATTCTCACCTGGCCCTGGCTGGCTAGCTCAATACACATGTGTGGGCAATGTATCATTATTGACTCTATATAAAGAACCCTGCCCGGTGCTCTGGGTAACACAGTGGCACAGCTGCAAGGCTGCAGGAGAGCAGAGCAGAGGCTGAAGTGGTGACACCACGGAGGACAGAGGCCCAGAGGACGGCTGTGCAGGCAGAGAGGTCCAGAGGCAGAGACCAGCTTTCTGCATGCAGACTCACTCTGAGCAGAGGAGATTTTAGTGATTGACCTGCTACCGTGGAAATAAAGTTGGGTATAACCTTTCACCCCCAGAATGTTTTACTGTCATTTCTTTGGTCACATGGAATCCAAAGTGAACTTGCCCGGAGCTGAAACCCATTGGCAAGACACCTGCTAATAGCAAGTCCCATTAGGTTGTTTACTTTTACATGAACTTTGAAGTTACAAATTTGTCCCCTCTTTTTTCTGAGATTAATCTTAAACAAATAGTATGTGGTCTTTCTACAGGAAGTCCATCTATAAAAGCCCATGTTCTATATAAGTCATCAGGGCCTAACAGTGGGTGTCTGGGCTGAGAACACTCAACCTGGCACCATAACCACTTCTGCACAGACACTGCCTTGGAAAAGCTATGGCTGCTATCTTGTGGTGATGGTGCATTTTATCCCTAAACAGTCAAGATGAGGCCACAGTGGTGCCCTTTCTAGTACAAGTTCCAGAACAATAGCCTCTTCTTTAGTGTTTGAGTCTCAGCCTTGCACCACAACCCTGACACAAGGGACTATAAGACTGGGCTAGTGTCTTCTACTTGGAGTGAGAAAAATAACTTAAGAAATAAGCATAAATTAATACAAAAATTTATCCTGCCAGAGTAAATCAGGAATAAAGATCTGACCGACATGTCTGTCCAACTGTACAAAACTGGACTAATCAAATGACAACTAAAAAGTGAGATTCCATTATCATTCAAGACTAGCTCTTGAATTAATTATTTGGGAACTGGGTTTGATTCCCTGTAAGTAAATGACTTGGAATCCAGAGAAGGTGACTAGTTGTTCAAACAGTAGAAAGCCATCTATATAGGACTTGCATAGGAATGCTAACTCACCAAGCCAAATCCCATATATGACTCTGAGAAGCTTGGGAGACACAAACAAGGGAAGCTTATGCACATTTTTAGGTTTCCATAAACAAGGATGACAGAGAAAAGGATGAGCTGCTGATGGTTTTCCATTTCATCCTGTGAACATTTCATTCTGGAAGTTATCACCAGAGCTAACTAAGGTTGTTGGGCTCACCATAATTAGACTGTTTGCAAGGAATGCAGCTCAACTGGTACTTACTTAGTGCTGTTGACACTGCAAATGCATGCTGCACAGGGCAGGACATACTTCCACAGAGTCTGAGACAATACCAAATATGTACCTGCTACAATGTGGGCTTCCAGTCCCAGAATGCCAAAATGCAAAGGGAACTATTTGAGATAGATTTAAACTTCAATTCACCTCCTTAAACTTACCATGATTGAAGTGAATAAAAGGAAACACCTGGAATAATCCTGTATCACTATTCAAACAGGATTCTGCCAGTATTTACTGTTTCTACTGACCACATTTGATGTGATATTTGCTTCTTATTCTATTTCCCACAATACATGAACTGTTTCTAATGGAGTGAGTTAACCATGTAATCTCCTGGGATTTATTGCTAAAAAGTATTTAAGTAATTTTTCAGTCACATCAGATTTAATAAGACAAATATCATCTCCAAGATCATCAAGAAGCATATTGTGGTAAACAAAAGATACAACCTTGTTCCAACTGCTGACAAAATCAGCATGTATCTGTTCTGAAGCATTAAATGTAGTTCTGGCCATAAACTTTAAGACAGAGGAAAGCCAGAAAATAGAAAAAAGGTAAGCATAAGCTATTGAAGGACTGTAGTTGGTAGGTAAGGGGTGGGAGGAAACTACATTATGAGAGAAAAACAAAAAAAACTAGTGTTTTTCAGTCTGAAAGTTTGTGTGACTATTTATTTGAAGCCTCTAAAACTAAGTTAGTGGACTGGAGACATCTTGTTTTACAAATTCCAGTAATATTTGAGATAAGAAAATGTCCTTAGAAAACAGAAACATGAAACTTTAATAAATGTAAAGGAAAATATATCATTTAAGCAAGCCAATAAAAAATCCTATGCAGCACGCAAAGGTGGTGTGAGTTATAAAGAGGCCTGCCTCCTGCTTCTAAACATTTGAGGATCAAAAGCTCTCTTCATTTTATATTGTGTGTCTAAGCTGATATAATTCATTAAAAATACTTGTGCGTTTCTTATGTATGAATTTATAGCCAACTCCATTAGACAAAAGCAAGACCCACAAAGCTCTTCAAGATAAACCTTTGTATAGTTTGGCTTCTTTTAAGACTGCTGTGGGAGAATACCCTCAGGAATCTTAGAAGCCTGATTATTTAACTGAAATGGTGTGGTAGCAGGCATTAAAATCCTTAAAGGACCTTTGCTCTGTTTGAAGTTTTGTGTTCAACTGTCTTAAATCCTTCTGAGGTATTAACAACGAGCTTACAGCCTCATCCTAGATTTGGTATTTTCCAGGAGCCATTTTTAAATTTAATAATTGGTTTTAGAGAATCTGGGTATGAAAAATAATTTCATTTCAAGTCCAGCAAGTTCTGTCTCTTTTTAATTTAATAGTTTATTCTTTAGCTCATCTCTCCTCACATTTTACTACAGTCAATGAGAAAAAAATATCAGGTGGTATTTGAATATTCTGCCTAAAAATCTCCTTAGCTAGATTGTTGAGTTTATTAGGTCCCTTTCCTCTTTGCCACATTATCATGGACGACTATGTTGACAAACTTTCTATCATCACTTAACAATGGTTCCCTTTACTGCAGCTTCTGATAATATTTTCCTCTTTTCTTTAAAGCTTTGCTGACAGTCTACTCAAGGCCTTTTGTGTTTCCCCTTACACTTTATTTGAGACCCTTTTGACTGTCACTAATAGTCTCCTCAACAACATTTCAACTTCTTCCCCCAGTCTAGTTTCCAAAACTAATGCCACAAGTTGTAGATTCATGTTATGGCAGCATCCCATTTCTAGGTACCGGAATGAGTAGCAGTTACCTATCGATACATAAACTATCCTCAAAACTTAGTGGTTTAAAGCAACAACAGTCATTAATTTGTTTATGAATCTGCAACTTGGGCAGAACTTAGCAGGGACAACAGGTCTCAACTCTATATGGCATCATCTGGCATGGATGGCAACTGGAGAATCCACATTCAAGATAACTCATTCCCATAATTAGTAATTTGGTCCTGTTCATTGACTGGAAATTCAGCCAGGGCCAAAAGCCAGAAGCTTCTGTTCTTCTCCACATAGGCTTCTTTTTCCAGGTGTTTTGGCCTTCCTGACAGCATGTTTCTAAGACTGAGCATCCCAAGAGAACCAGATGTCAGTGCATGGTATTTTTTTATGTCCTAGCCTTGAAAGTCACAGGTTATTCCTTCTACTACGTTCTATTTTTCAAAGCAGTCAAAAAGTTGTAACCAGTTGCAAGGGGAAGAGATATAGACTCCAGCTCTTGATGGGGAAGTGGCAAAGTTTTAGAACAGTATGTGAGGCAGGAGATACTGTTGGACCCATCTTTAGAAAATACATTCTGCTGTACTAAGTGAAAGATAATTGCATGAGGAAATTAATAATGGTGGGGGGCATATTCCTTGTCACTGATGCTAAAACTGTGGAGAAGAATCAAACACTTCACAATACAGCTCTTGTTGCTCAGAAAGTAAACAAAATCTGTCTAGATAGCTTAGAGATCTAATCCAGTTTGGGAATCTTTTGATGTCCATCTAAAATTGACAGATTCTTATAAAATAGCTGTCTTAAAGATCGAATAAATTTGCATATTTCAGTCAAAATAACTGTTTTTTAGTAATGAGAAAAATATGGTGATTATTTTCTATCCTTAAGTTCTATTTTACAAGTATTTATTGAACTTCTACTACATGCCAAGCAAAGTGCTAGGCATACTATGGTAAATTAGGCATGTTCCTCTCTTAGTGTAGTATGAAAAGCACATGCTAAACAATTAAATACCCAATAGGAAGACAAATGAAAAAAATATAAGGTATGTACTATATCCACATGAAAATTAATGCAGGTGGATGCTTACATTATATACAAAAATTAAAACTCAAAATCCATAAAGGTCTAAATATAAGGGTTACATGATAAAACTCTTAGAAAACAACAGACAAGTAAATCTTCATGACCTTCAATTATGCAATGGTTTCTTGAATAATTGACATAGAAAGCACAATCAGTGAAAGAAAAAATAGATCAATTGGACTTCATTCAACTTTAAAAACCCTTGTGCTTTCAGCAAAATGGGAATAGAGGGCAAGTACCTCAACATAATAAAGGCCATCTATGATAAAACCACAGCCAACATTATATTGAACAGCGAGAAGCTGAAAGCATTTCCTCTGAGATCGGGAACTAGACAGGGATGCCCACTCTCTCCACTGTTATTTAACATAGTACTGGAGGTCCTAGCCACGGCAATCAGACAAAACAAAAAAATACAAGGAATCCAGATTGGTAAAGAAGAAGTTAAACTGTCACTATTTGCAGATGACATGATACTGTACATAAAAAACCCTAAAGACTCCACCCCAAAACTACTAGAACTGATATCGGAATACAGCAAAGTTGCAGGATACAAAATCAACACACAGAAATCTGTGGCTTTCCTATATACTAACAATGAACCAACAGAAAGAGAAATCAGGAAAACAACTCCATTCACAATTGCATCAAAAAAAATAAAATACCTAGGAATAAACCTAACCAAAGAAGTGAAAGACTTATACTCTGAAAACTACAAGCCACTCTTAAGAGAAATTAAAGGGGACACTAACAGATGGAAACTCATCCCATGCTCATGGCTAGGAAGAATTAATATCATCAAAATGGCCATCCTGCCCAAAGCAATATACAGATTTGATGCAATCCCTATGAAACTACCAGCAACATTCTTCAATGAACTGGAACAAATAATTCAAAAATTCATATGGAAACACCAAAGACCCCGAATAGCCAAAGCAATCCTGAGAAAGAAGAATAAAGTAGGGGGGATCTCACTTCCTAACTTCAAGCTCTACTATAAAGCCATAGTAATCAAGACAATTTGGTACTGGCACAAGAGCAGAGCCACAGACCAATGGAACAGACTAGAGAATCCAGACATTAACCCAGACATATATGGTCAATTAATATTTGATAAAGGAGCCATGGACATACAATGGCAAAATGACAGTCTCTTCAACAGGTGGTGCTGGCAAAACTGGACAGCTACATGTAGGAGAATGAAACTGGACCATTATCTAACCCCATATACAAAAGTAAACTCAAAATGGATCAAAGACCTGAATGTAAGTCATGAAACCATTAAACTCTTGGAAGAAAACCATATACAAAAGTAAACTCAAAATGGATCAAAGACCTGAATGTAAGTCATGAAACCATTAAACTCTTGGAAGAAAACATAGGCAAAAACCTCTTAGACATAAACATGAGTGACCTCTTCTTGAACATATCTCCCCGGGCAAGGAAAACAACAGCAGAAATGAACAGGTGGGACTATATTAGGCTGAGAAGCTTCTGTACAGCAAAAGACACCATCAATAGAACAAAAAGGAACCCTACAGTATGGGAGAATATATTTGAAAATGACACATCCGATAAAGGCTTGACGTCCAGAATATATAAAGAGCTCACACGCCTCAACAAACAAAAAACAAATAACCCAATTAAAAAATGGGCAGAGGAACTGAACAGACAGTTCTCCAAAACAGAAATACAGACGGCCAACAGACACATGAAAAGATGCTCCACATCGCTAATTATCAGAGAAATGCAAATTAAAACTACAATGAGGTATCACCTCACACCAGTAAGGATGGCTGCCATCCAAAAGACAAACAACAACAAATGTTGGGAGGCTGTGGAGAAAGGGGAACCCTCCTACACTGCTGGTGGGAATGTAAGTTAGTTCAACCATTGTGGAAAGCAGTATGGAGGTACATCAAAATGCTCAAAACAGACTTACCATTTGACCCAGGAATTGCACTCCTAGGAATTTACCCTAAGAATGCAGCAATCAAGTATGAGAAAGACCAATGCACCCCTATGTTTATTGCAGCACTATTTACAATAGCCAAGAAGTGGAAACAACCTAAATGTCCATCGATAGATGAATGGATAAAGAAGATGTTGTACATATACACAATGGAATACTACTCAGCCATAAGAAAAGGGCAAATCCTACCATTTGCAGCAACATGGATGGAGCTGGAGGGTATTATGCTCAGTGAAACAAGCCAAGCGGAGAAAGAGAAATACCAAATGATTTCACTCATCTGTGAATATAAGAACAAAGGAAAAACTGAAGGAACAAAACAGCAGCAGAATCACAGAACTCAAGAATGGACTAACAGGTACCAAAGGGAAAGGGACTGGGGAGGATGGGTGGGTAGGGAGGGATAAGGGGGGGAGAAGAAGGGGGGTATTAAGATTAGCATGCATGGGGGGGTGGGAGAAAGGGGAGGGCTGTACAACACAGAGAAGACAAGTAGTGATTCTACAACATTTGCTATGCTGATGGACAGTGACTGTAAAGGGGTTTATAGGGGGGACCTGGTATAGGGGAGAGCCTAGTGAACATAATATTCGTCATGTAAGTGTAGATTAATGATACCAAAAAAAAAAAAAGGCAGTTCCTGTGTGGAGACCTCCAGTGAGTTCTACACAAGGGTATAAAGGGCATATAAAAGTGTAGGCAAAGGGTCTGTTTGTGTTTATACAGAAGATCAAAGCCTAATTGGGCTACCCCGAAAATGAACTAAGATACGATATGAAAAAGAACTTCCAACATCAGCACTCTCTGGAAGACTCACACCAGAAGATGATCATCAAATAACCCCAACAAAGATCCACGCACTGCTACAGCTGTAGATGCACTCATGCCACCAGTTCCTGGACTTGCCATGGGAATGAAGAAGGATATATCTAAGCTGGCCTGTGCATACAGTAAAACAACAAATTTGACTGGATCTATACCGTTGGAACTCAACCAAGAATTAGGAGAAGTGCAAATTGTAGCGCTCCAAAATCTTACAACTACAGACTATTTACTGTTAAAAGAACATATGGGTTGTGAACAGTCCCCAGGAATGGGTTGTTTTAATTGTCTGATTTCTCTCAGACTGTTCAAGTTCAGTTGGACAATATCCACCATATCATAGATAAGTTTTCACAAATGCCTAAGGTGCCTAACTGGTTTTCTTGGCTTCACTGGAGATGGCTGGTAATTACAGGTATGCTTTGGTTATGTATCTATACTCCTATTATGTTAATGTGTGTGCACAATTTAATTAGTAGTTTAAAACCTATACATGCTGAAGTTACTCTACAAGAAGATATGTCAAAGAAATAATCAATCTTCCCATGTTTTCTTCCACCTGCTACTTCTATAGCTTTTCTTCTTCCTTCCTAATTACAATCCTTAAATAGAATTCGTGCCTCATATCAAGTTTACCGAGTATCATAATTCTTCCAAGTGGTAAAGATACCTCAAGACAAATGCTGGGCATAGAAGCCACAGGGCATAAGTATGCAAAGAAGTAAAAAGCTAACCTTTTCAAACAATAAGGCTTCTCTCTCACTTACCAACTTTACATTTCCCTATATGGCCCCGGAAGATGACTGGTTAGCCAGAGACGGGTAAGATTCCTCAAGGGAGGAACAAGCTAAGACAGGCACAGTCGCAGGGGGGCCATCAGGTGAGAAATTGGGGATCAACAGAGGTGAGGCTTAGAACCTCATCCCGCCTGTTCTGAGAGAAATCTTCTGCATACGTGGATGTTTTATTGCCCTTGTCTAGCTTGGATTAACACATAGTCTACAGGCACACACCTGATCATCTACATTTGCACTCTTACAACACTAAACTATGTTTTCTACCTTTATCTTGTATCTACCTACCACTTCAGCATTTTATTAAAAATAATAATAATAAAGAGAGAAATGTGGTATCCACATATAAATCAAGCATAAAAATCAAATGAATATTCATATTTGAACTGACTGTTTATAGTTCATAATGCATGAGCAAAACCGAAAGTTTCTGTGATGACTGCCCTTGTACTGCTCACTATGTAACTTATTCACTATGTAAGAATTTGTTCTCCATGTAAGAACTTGTTCATTATGCTTCAGAAGATTGGAGACTGATGAAAATTAGGCTTGGGGTGGATTAATGATTGTGCATTGAGCATTGACTCCCCTATACAGAATTTTATTGTTGTTAACAACCATTTGATCAATAAATATGAGAGATGCCCTCACAACAACAACAAAAAAGTACACACTTCCAATTGTAAAATAAATAAGTAACTGGGATGTAATGTATAACATAAGGAATATAGTCAAAATATGGTAACAACTTGGTATGGTGATAGCTGGTACCTAGAATTATCATGTATATAAATGTTGAATCACTGTGTTGTACACCTGAAACTAATGTAATGTAATACTGTGTGTCAACTACCCTTCAATAAAAAATAATTATCTACAAAAAAACAGAAAAACAAAAAAATCCTTGTGCTTCAAGGACACCATCGAGGAAGTGAAAAGACAGCACACAGAATAAGAGGAAAGTTTTTCAAATCATACGTTTGATAAGGGATTCATCCAGTATATATTAAGAACTCTTACTACTCAATAGTGAAGAGACACATGACTTAATTTTTAAAGTGGTCAAAGGATCTAAATAGACATTTCTCCAAAGAAGATATACAAATGGCCAGTAAGCACATTAAAAGATGCTGAATACTATTCAGGGAAATGCCCATCAGACCACAATGAAATATTACTACCCACCCACTAGGATAGCTAGAATAAAAAAAAAGATAGACAATTACAACTTTGTCAAGGATGTGGAGAAACTGGAACCCCCATACACTGACTATAGGGATGTAAAAAGTTTCATATAGTAACTCTATTTAACCTTTGGTAACTCTGTGTTTAACTAGCCACTTTGGAAAACAGTCTAGCAGTTTATCAAAAGGTTAGACATAGATTTACCATATGCCCCAGAAAATCCACTTCTCAAGAGAAATAAAAATGTATGTCCATACAAAAATTGTCACATGAAAATTGTTAGCATCATTATTCATAGTAGAAAAAGGATGAGAACAACCCAAATGTCCATCAAATGAATGGATAAACAAAATGTACATTCATACAATTAAATATTTTTCAACAATAGAAAAGAATGAAGTACTGATACATGCTACAACATGGATGAACTTTAAAATGAAATGTTAAAAGAAAGAAGCCTGTCACACAAGCTTACATATTGTGACATTTCATTTATATGAAATGTCCTGAATAAGCAAATTTATAGAGACAAAGTAGATTAGTAATTGCCTAGGATGGGGGTGGACTGGGGATAAACGGGGAGTGACTGGTAATGGGTACTGGGTGTTTTTGAGGGTAATAAAAATGTTCTAAAATTAATTGTGATGATGGTTGTATCACTGTGAATATACTAAAACCCATGGAACTGTACATGTTAAATTGGTGAATTGTATGGTATGTGAATTATATTTCAATAAAGCTGATGCAAACATACATAAAGGTATATGCAAGATAAGGTGGGAACACAGACAAAGTAGGGATCTCTGCTTGGTGGATAATAGAGGCTTCTTGGAGGAAGAGATGCTTTAAATGTGTGGCACTGGAGTAAAGGGAAATGACTTGCAAGCAGGGAGAACAGAAAGTGCAAACATGGAAGGATGGAGCAGTGTAGCCGGGTACAGCCGAAGCACAGCTGCACACTGAGTGCTCTCAAGAAATGAGGTTTGGAGACACAAAAAAGAGATGCATTTGCATTTTAACTCCAAAATAACAGGGAGTCACTGTAAGACTTGACAACAGGGTTGAAGCAGTGACAGAATCACATTTATATTTAGAACAATTATTCCAACAATATAGAGGAATATGGACCACAGATGAACTACTGTAAGCAGACAGGCCCAGTGAGAAACAGTGCCATAGCTCAGGCGAGAGGAGGGCCTGAACTAAGATCTAGCAGTGGAGATGATTAGATATGAAGGAGTTAGATTCTCGGGACATGTTAAGTAGGAAGATGCCTGGCAAAAAAGACAATATTTGGTAAATGAAACTGGAACTTGGTGGGGCTTTTACTTAACTAATACAGAAAGGGAAAAATGTAAGAAGAAATTCGAAATGGCTAATGTTTCAAATGACATAATCTTTGCATGTAAAATTCCTTTTAAGGGAAAGAAATGGCATATGACACAGTCTATAAATATATTTTTATGTGTTTAGAGTCTGTAAAGGTGGGCTCAAGAATACAAAACTGTTCACACATTTCTTCTCAAGGAGAAACCAAATATGTATTTTAATAATTACATAAGCACCACACCAGGGGTTACTATAGATATTGTGGAGGTTTTCTTTAGTTATTTTTATAGATCACTGTAATTTTTGAGAAATAACTATAAAGTTTCACACCAGGAACCATAAAAATAGATGGGCTGGGAAGAAGTATCTGCTGCATATGTGATGTTTTCCTAGCATTTTACCAGAATATTTTGGAGATGTCTAAATGTTCCTTGTTGGAAGAAGAAACCAGGAAGTTGACAGTGGCTATAACTTCTCGAAAGTGCCTCTTCTTTTTCTTGTGTGTAATGAGATGTCAAGGTCATGAAATACTGATGTCCACACTTCCTGATCTTCAGTCTCTAAGATACACAAGTCATGGTTAAGTAAGCATTGCTCCCTTAGCAATCCTTGTGGCCCAGAGCTGTAAATTCTTCCCTTGAGAGAGAAGATACTGACTGTTCCATTGTAAGGACTTTAAATAAAAATAAAAAATTATTGTTGAAATTATTTGCAATTTCTACCAGTTGAATATTTATTTAACTTTAGATTGTATGTCTTTCAGAATCGTATCAATTTGAAAATTACTTGACTGTTATGTATCAACTAGAATTCAATATATTTGGAATAGTAGAACCTTTAAAAAATAAATATAATGCACTCTGGATACAGTACATTTCACTTTTAATATTTCTATGTTGATAATAAATTGACTTAATTTGTTAGTGTTTCTCAAAGTTTTTTACCCCACCAGTTTAGAAAATTTTTGAAAGGCTGTGTTTTCTATGGTTTGTATTTCAAAGGAATATGTCTCCAAATAGAAAACTATAAAATTGAATAAAAACAACATGCCTGTGCATATGTGCGTAAGTACACACACACAACACATATTCTGGTAATGGCACTTGCCCAGCTCAGAATCGCTATTCTTAGAGAGGTTTTAAAATCTCAACTCAGTTGTTCATTAATTCATTTTGAAAAATAAAAAACAGGAGGATTATTCTAACAGGAGGATTATGCTGGACAATGTTGTTGGGTATTTTTGTAAAAACAAAAAAGGACTACAAATAGCTACAATGAAGGATTCCAGTTTTATGAAGCCCCCAAATCCTTTAAATAAATGATACAGGCTAAAGTATCTCATTATTGGCAATTATGTAATAATAAATATTATTATATAAATAATAAAAAACATAATCATTTATGTGGTGCCAATTAAGTATATTAAAATAACAGAGAAGATAAACTTCTGAAAAATGTACCTAACATCGAGCTTTTCCTGAATTAATAAAGCTTAGGCAGGACAAATTCACAAAATCTTGATAGTGGTTTGTTTAAGTATAAAGTTGGAATAATATCAACTGTGTTTTCATTCATATAGGGCTCAGATAATCAAAACAGTATTCATCTTGATATTTTACTGCCCTGCTATATATTTTTGCTTTCTAGTTTATTATTACTGTCATTATTACTACCTCTTGCCAATAGCCAATATTTATTGGGCTCTTACCATATGCTAAGTAGTATGTTAAATATCCATATATTATTACACCTTATTAATCTCCCTTAATAAACCAAAGAAGTAGGTGCTATTGTTATTCTCAAGAGAGTGAGGCTAAAATAAGGAAGAAATAGGCAGAACTAAGCCTGGAACCTATATCTATCTGTCTCTAGATTGGACCTCTTAATGCTTATGTTCTTCTACTTCCTTCAGTTATGTATATTTTTAGCAGCTCTTTTTTTTCTTATAAGAAGTGAAAGTAGATGTCTTCGGTTTTTAGCAAACCAACTGCAGACTCAAACATGTAGGCCACATGACATGAAGAACTAACTTGTTTTATATAAACTGAAGTCTCAAACTCAGTGTTTAAGACTAGAATGACATTGAAAGGGTACATTTGTTGGCAAAATGTGATTTTCATCCAGTTCTATCAGATATTACAATGCACATGTTTGAGGAAGGAAACAATGTTCTCAGAGCAGAGAAGTGACATTCAAGACATTTCTCAGGAAAGAGATAATTTCTAGGTCTTGAAAGGAAAGAGGGAAGAAAAAAAGAAAAGAGCAGAAGGGAAATGCTAAAATTGAGAGCACCCCATTAAAGGAATGCATATTGCTACATGTGTACCTGTGATCAGGACTTTTCCATCATAGAAGTACTTCCTCAACCACCGATTCAAATTCAGGCTATTATTGATTCCCCCAACTGTCTCTTCCTCTGTTCCTTTTATTTTTATTATTAATTGGAAAGAATAAAGTCCTTTAAAGAAACTTGCTTTGCTGCCAGTTTTGCTATAATCAACTAATCCACAAACCAAGACACACTGTACATGGGCTGCTACCAGTTTCACTGATGTTCCATACTGAGCTCAGGTTGGTTTTTTATGAAGCCACGCATTCTGTCACTTGGATTTCTAAAAATAGGTAATTTATCTAGGGGTAGTCAGAAATCCAAAACCTTTGGGAGATTCAGCCTATTTTGGAAAACTGCCCCAAAATCATGAGTGATAACTACAACTGTGTTCTATAACTCACTAATTTCTGATAACAGATGAAGTTCCTTTCACTGCTGTGTGCCTTTCTACAAATCATTTCTGTCAAATGTGTACCTAGAGTCCAAAAAAGCAGAACATATCGTAAGAGATGGGCTGTTTCATTCACTTCCCTTTCCCATTAAGGGCATTACAGGTAGGCTAGACTATGGAAAAACTCTTCTAGGAAATTAATATCTACTCTAAAAAATGGTTTAGGATTACACCTAACAGAATTGTGATGTTTGTGTTCTGCTTTTGGTTTCTTATACAGCAATTAAAAGGCACAGCAATAATAAATGTACCAAAGTAAAAGTTATCTTTTGTGAAATTTGACTCAAATGCTAGAAAAATACCAAATTAGCAAGTAGTAAAATAAGGCCATACAAAAATTAACTTTTGCCATTCGTGCCTTGTATTGAACAGTAGTTTATTGATGTGTGTCCAGTGAATCTAATTGTGATGAGATTTCAGAATTTAAAAATATGAATGCTCAACATTTGTCATTAAAATGTATCCATTCTAAGAATAGAAGGGAACCAGTTTGTGCCTATGTTGCAATAATGCTAAAGATTCAGCCATGGTAAGTTTGAATTAGTTGATTTGCAAGAGGGTGTTTGGCAGAGACAATGAGAGCTTGCCAGCACTGGAGGAGAACGAGGGATGGGAAGGACAGCAAAGTGTCTTGTAAAGTGCTTTGCACCCATGGCCAAGCCCCGTGGAGATGGTAGTGAAGGTGTAAACCACCAGGGAAGTGCTCACAAGGAATTCATGTGAGAAAGCTGGGTTAAAAGCAGTGCTGCTTTGCTGCCCATGAGGTAAGTTGGCGATACAGAAAGAGAAGCTCTCCATTTGCATGTATCATAACTTTGGCCAGTTGAGAACTCCAGTGGAAGAGCAGGGGAGCATAATAGTCCCAACAGAGACCAAGAGAAGAGGAAATAACTTTGAACTGATAGGTAAGGACTGTTATGAAGATATATGAATAACTCGTGAGGATTCCCCAATATAGATGAATGAGATTTGGAAGACTATATGCTTCAGCATGTGATGGAAAAAATTGTTTTTAAGTATCTATCACCATTAATGTAATTTCATTTTTCCTTAAAGGCTGGTGAGATCTTGGAAAACAATTACATTTTTATTTGAATGCTTATATGAAAAGCTTATTTTACATATCTCCAAAGGTTATTAAGAGTATAAATTCTAACCAAACACAAATAAAAATGTTCACAACTGAGATTTATCTGATGACTCCATGATTCAATCAAGAGTAATTTCTGTCCAGGCACAGGATTGTGATAGTTTTTGAACTGATTCATCAGATCACCTAAAATCTGTCTAAATACAATACTTCAAGAGATTTGCTTTTTATTTTGGGACTACAGAAATAATAAAAGGAAATATTTGAGAGTTACTGTGGGGAAAATGGAAATTCCTATGGCCAGGATCCTCATGTAAACCTAAACTACTTGACGATGTAATTGGCCAACTGCTAGGCTACTGCTTTCACACCGGTAGGCAATAAGCTATCATTGACTGAGTCACTATATAAAGTGCTCTGGGAGGAGACAGAGATGGAGGTGGATTACAGACCTGCTGACTGTTGGATGTGGATGTAATTCTAGTGCTTGACCTATTGCCAGGAAAACAAGCTGGGTAATAAACCCTTTCATCCCAAGAATGTTCCACTGTCACTCCTCGGTCTCACTGAATCCATAGTGAACTTACCGGGAGCTGAAACCCATTGGTGAGACAGTTACCAAAACAAAACCATTAATCATCTGTGAATTAATTTACTAAACAATTAACTCAAGAACACAAATAACATTGTAATGCATTTGACACAGGTATAATTGTTTTTAATCACTAATCCCTTATCAGAAGGAATGGTAAACTTCTCCAAACACCAATGTCTGGAACAAATACCATATGTAGAGTTGATCTCTTCTTTCTGTTGTATCTCTAGAGCTAGTTCTTTCCTTTTGGGGTGTCATTCTGGATCTTAACTGGTTGACTCTAGAAGCCCACAGACTATCTTTGTATTTTCTCAAAGTCAGTCAACACAGTGTAAAGACTAATTAGTAAGAGCAAGATAGCTCTTTGTTCATGCTGTTATTGCCACCACATAGGCCCCTATTGACCTTATACATTTCCAGGAGGCCTTAGCTAGCTCCCCTCATGGTTACCCTCCTATTTTCTGTGTGGTGTGTCCTAGTTGTTCTTGGGTTTGAACTTTGGGTTGTAATGAAAAGCTTCCTGAAAAGGACCTCTAAGAGGGTATCTCCTTGCCAATAAAATCTTTTCCAGCTTAACATATTTCTCCCTTTGAAGTACCTGGCAGACCAGTAGTAAAACCTATTAAACTAAATCCTTGCTGCAGTTCATGGACTATGAGCATCAACCTCACCTGAGAGCTTCTAGAAATGCAGAAATTTGGACCCCAGAAAGTAGCCTATTCAATCAGACCTACTCAGTCAGAACCTTCATTTCTACAGAATCTCAGGTGATCTGATTCCTTACATATTAAAAATTGAGGATTGCTCTCCATAGTATTCCATGAGCAAAATTTCTTGTTACAACGGTGGATAAAATGAGAGTTCCTGTGGTCAGGATTATCACCTGGTCCTGGTTGACTAGCTCACTGCACACCTGTGGGCAATACATGGCTGTAGAGGTTATATAAAGAGCTCCACCCAGTGCTCTGGGTGAAACACTGTGGCAGGGCTGCAAGGTTGCAGGAGAGCAGAGCTGAGGACAGAGGCCCAGAGGACAGCTGTGCAGGACGACTGTGCAGAGAGGCCCAGAGGATGGCTGTGCGGACAGAGGGGCCCAGGGGCAGAGACTAGCTTGCTGCATGCAGACTCACTCTGAGTGAATGGGATTCTAGTGACTGACCTGACACAACTGGAAATAAAGTTGGGTATAACCCTTTCACCCCAAGAATGTTTTGCTGTCAATTTCTTTGGTCACATTGAATCCATAGTGAACTTGCCTGGGGCTGAAACCCATTGGCAAGACACCAACAAAATTTCTTTGTTGAAAATTGAAATGCAGTAATGCTTACCCCTTCATATAATAGGAGAGTCAGTTGTCCTTTGCCAGTCCCTGGTTCTATTGTTTGAAAGAACACAATGAACATGAAAAATTCAGGCTTGGATCTATAATTCATATTTTCTTTCATATAATTCTTACTTTGCCAAACCTCATCTACCTGTTACCCTTTTTCTACCCATTACCACCACCATCACCACAAACCTTGTTGAACTGTGCCAAGTATTAAGTACATTTATATTCATACTAACAGCTCTATGGAAGAGACACTACATTCACCATCCCAGTTGTATGTAACAGAAATTTGAACCCAGTTTTTAGCCTTAACCCCTAGACCTGTGTACATCCTTGTCGGGTCAGTGACTCCTTGAGCCTCTTATCTATTGGCCCTTTTGTTTAAAACATTTTGATATCTTTTCTAGTGATTAGTGCTTTGTTTTCTGAAAATGGGCCTGTAGTGATATTTTGCCCCTATTATTTAACAACAACACTCATGAATAACTCTGTTACACTGGAAAAAAACAGGTATTCTATTACAACGTGCCTATTTGTGAACAAGGAGTAGCATTTATTTCCGAATTTCATGAAGCCAAATGTAAGACACTTGGAACTATTTTTAAGAGGCATAAAATTGTAAAGAAGTTTAGTTGTAGTTTGTTACACTGGCAAATTGCTCTTGTAGGAAAACTAAGAAATTTTTGCACAGAATTAAGAGCAGGAAATAATTTTGTATAAAACATAACCTCTCATTGCTTTAAAACATTTTTGTTGTTGATGTCATACAGGTTGAAATTCCAAATTAAGTACACTTGTCATGCTATACCATTTTTATTGATTCCATGAAAGTGTATTTATGACATCAAGGTTGATTCAAGGGATGTTTTTGTAAATCTACATCAATAGGGACATCAACACAATAGAATGTATGGTTTCTAAAACCCAAAGAATACACAAATACTTAAACAATGCATGCTTCTCTATAGTTGTGCTTTCCTCACTTTAGTAGTATATTTAAAGTAACTTCTCAAGGCCCCTTCAATTTTTCTTCTCTTTAGCCTATGGATAAACGTTATTTAAAATGTTTTATCAGTACTACAAATATTTTTATTTCTAAAACAGCAACATTCTTTTTTCAGTCCCATTTCTAAGACATTAAGTCTGCTCTACAAAAGGTATTATTCATATGCATTTCAACTCTTTCATTTACTGTGCTTTTCTCTCCACTTACAGAACCCTTTGGATTTTTCAAAAATTGCCAAAAAAAGAGACAATCTAATTCCCAAATGTGTTAACTCTTTCAGATGTCTAAACAATGTATTTATTAGCTTTCCTTAGAATATGCTTATTCATTCTCTATACATCCATCTTCCTAAGCTCAGAACCTTATAAAAGATGGGTATCCAACATACTTCTATTGTGTGAACCAAGTGAGCAAGTAAGCTAATCACTAACTTAGTTTTTCAGTCTCTTTTGGGATATTCAGAAAGACCCCAAAGGAAACGGACCCTGATATTTGATATGTTTGAGTGTATTTCTAATTTATTGCTGAGTGCACTGTATGAGACATTCTGTATGCAAGCTATTACTATTCAAAGAGGAAAACCTCACTTGTGAAAATGAGAAGAAAACAAGGTAAAGGGCCTGACTTAATAGTAATAAATTGAAAAATTTTTTTAAACTGCATAGGAACTATTAATTAGATGTAACATCTTAACTTTGTACTTTTAAGATACAGCCAGAAAAGTGCTAATACAATGCTTTCATTATTTATAAAGGATTCTAACAATCAGCCATACATAACTTACTATAAGACAGATCCACAGCCTTAATTATAAGCTAGAATGTTATCTCTTCCCACTTCTATAAGTGCTAACAATTCTCCCTTTTTAGGAAAGGAAAAGAGAGAAAAGGAGAACCTATGCTTCAGTTTTGTTTTATTCTTCCACTAGCACCACACTATTTGGACAGTGGGGGAGAGTGGTCAGCACATCATCACCTCAGGGATCCCCCAAACATACTTTTTTTTACATGCACTTGACAGCATTATTTTCCTCTAAAGAAAGCTGAAGTATGTTGTAAACCTAAAATTGCTCTAAAAATATGAAGTCTTAAAAAGTTGAAGATGGCCAGTTGAGCAAATAGTCTCACTGATGTAATGCATGTTTTCAATGTTCCTGAAATTCAGCTTAATATTCTTAAGAGGAAAAATAATGTACTTCAAGTCTGAGAAGCTGTCCATTTTTTTGTCAATGGTTTATCACTGACAGAAACTCCCAACTTCCAAATCACTTCAAGATTGTTTTAATTCTATGCCCTCTTTGTTCAGGCTCTTATTAGAAAAAAATGTGCAAGCTAAAGAACTTGGGTTCTTAAAAATATTCCTTCATCATATACATAGTAATTCAAACTCAATTTATGCATTCTAGATAACCTTTGCTAATATATCAATTACTTGAACCCCACCCTTTCCACTTCCATTCTTCAAAACTCTGCTCAAACCACATTACCTTGGTTAAGACCTCTCTGGCCACCCAGGTCACTCTCTCAAATTCTTTTTGATTCTTATTTTTCATTTGGTACTACTAAACTTACCTATAAAAAAGGATGCCTTGAGGATTAAAGATGGTGGCATGAGAGGTGAGACAGAGACCTCCTAAAACTACATAAAATAGAAAAATATAATACAACTAATCCTGAAAGAGCAAGAAGAAAGAAAGCTGGACAAGACTGCATACACCTGGAGAAAAAAGCAGACCTCATGGAACAGGGTAACGTACCAAAGTAGTGACCTGGCAGGACCAAAGCCCTTCCCCAACCCCAGCTCACAGACGGGAAGAAAAGAAACAGAGTGGGGAGGGAGTGGAGGCCTGGAACTGCTGAACACCCAGCCCTGGAGATCTACTCTGGGAGCACAAACCTACATTGCATGGTGCTCTGGTGATTAGGGGGGTTGGAAAGCTAAGACAGGCAGAATACCTGGAGAGACAAGAGATTCCAGCTGCTTGTGGAAAACAGGAATTCATATCTGGCTGATCTGGGCAGGCAGTTTGAGAGACTTCCTAAAAGTGAGAGGGCTGCTAAAGGGGAAAGGATTGCACAAAGCTTAATGCTCAGGAGAAAGGACAGGTAGACAAAATGTCCGGATGCACTCTGCCCAGCAGGTTGGGAACTTAAACAGTCTTCAGGTGCTGCATCCCCCTGGCTGGCTATGCAGCTCCAAGGCCCTCCACCATGATATGTAGCCTGCTGTGCCTCCCTCCTGGCAGGTCTGCACCTGGCTCACAAACCAGCAGCTGCTGTCCTGTCACCAGGCCAGCCAGAGGGAAGCACTGCCTACAGAAGCTACAAACACAAAGCACAGAGGCTTAGACCTGTGAGTTTGGTCCACTGGTTCTGGTAGTTGAGACAGGCATGGCAGCCAGGAAGCAGGAAACAACTCTTTCCTCCCCCCAGGCACCAGCACTGCTCCCCTGTGACCCCCAACATTGCTCCAGGGGCTGAGCAGCTCCAGTCTGTAGAGCTTCTGGGCACTAGAGGGCACCACAAACAAATATGAAATGTCAAAGGAACTTGGTTCAAAGCAAAATCTCAACACCAGAGAAAGGACCGAATCAACACCAGAGAAAGACTGAATTAATAAGTCATCCTGAGAGATTTCAAAATAAAAATCATAAACATGCTCATGGAGGTACAGAAAAATATTCAAGAACTCAGGAACAAATTTAGGATGGAGATCCAATCACTGAAGAACACAATGGAGGGTATTAAAAGCAGATTACATATGGCAGAGGAGATGACAAATGAAGTAGAAACTAGGGAAGAGAAATAAAAAGAAGCTGAAGTACAGAGAGGAAAAAGAATCTCTAGGAATGAAAGAATACTGAGAGAACTGTGTGACCAATCCAAACAGAACAATATTCATATTATAGGGGTACCAGAAGAAGAGAAAAAGGGATAGAAAGTGTCTTTGAGGAAGTAATTGCTAAAAACTTCCCAAATCTGGGAAGGAGATAGTTGGGCCATGGAGATGCAAAGAACTCCCAACACAAGGGACCCAAGGAGGACACCACCAAGACATATAATAATCGAAACGGCAAAGATGAAGGATAAGGACAGACTAATAAAAGCAGACAGAGAAATAAGATCACATACAAAGGAAAGCCCATCAGGCTAATATCAGACTTTTCAGCAGAAACCTTACAGGCTAGAAGGGAGTGGCATGATGTATTTAATGCAATGAAACTGAAGGGCCTCAAACCAAGAATACTTTATCCAGAAGATTATATATCATTTAAATTTGAAGTAGGGATTAAGCAATTTCCAGATAAGCAAAAGCTGAGAGAATTTAGCTCTCACAAACCACATATACAGTGTATTTTGGAGGGACTTCTATAGATGGAAGTGTTCCTAAGATTAAATAGCTGTCACCAGAGGTAATAATAAAAAGGGATAGGCAAAGAGTACAGAATATGAAACCTAATATATAAAGAATGGAGGAGGAAAAAAAGGATGGGGGGGGAAAAAGAACCTTTAGATTGTCTTTGTAATAGCATAATAAGTGAGTTAAGTTAGACTCTTAAAAAAGTAAGGAAGTTAACCTTGAACCTTCGGTAACCATGAATCTAAAGCTCCCAATGGTAATAAGTGCATACCTATCGATAATCACCCTAAATGTAAATGGTCTGAATGCACCAATCAAAAGACAGTCACTGAATGGATAAAAATACAAGACCCATCTATATGCTGCCTACAAGAGACTCACTTTAAACACAAAGACATATGCAGACTAAAAGTGAAGGGATAGAAAAAGACGTATCATGCAACTAATAAGGAGAAAAAAAGCAGGTATTGCAGTACTTGTATCAGACAAAACAGACCTCAAAACAAAGAGAGTCACAAGAGACAAAGAAGAACATTACATAATGATAAAGGAGTCAATCTAACAAGAAGATATAACCATTATAAATATCTATGCACCCAACACAGAAGCACCTATATCTGTGAAACAAATACTAACAGAATTAAAAGGGGAAATGGAATGCAATGCATTTATTCTAGGAGTCTTCAACACTCTACTCACTCCAAAGTACAGATCAACCAGACAGAAAATAAGTAAGGACACAGAGGCACTGAACAACATACTAGAACAGATAGACCTAGCAGACATCTACACAACTCTCCACCCAAAAGGAGCAGGATACACATTCTTCTCAAGTGCACATGGAACATTTTCAAGAATAGATCACATACTAGACCACAAAAAGAGCCTTGGTAAATTCAAAAAGATTGAGATTGTACCAACCAGCTTTTCAGATCACAATGGTATGAAACTAGAAATAAATTATGCAGAGAAAATGAAAAAGCGTACAAACACATGGAGACTTCACAACATGCTCCTAAATAACCAGTGGATCAATGACCAAATAAAAACAGAGATCAAGCAATATATGGAGACAAATGACAATAATTCAACACCGCAAAATCTGTTAGACGCAGTGAAGGCCGTGCTAAGAGGGAAGTATATTGCAATACAGGCCTACATCAGGGAAGAAGAACAATCCCATACAAACAGTCTAAATTCACAATTAACAAAACTATAAAAATATGAACAAATGAGGATGAAAGTCAGTAGAAGGAGGGACATAATAAACATTAGAGCAGAAATAAATAATTCAAGAAGAATAAAACAATAGAAAGAATCAATGAAAGCAGGAGCTGGTTCTTTAAGAAAATAAATAAACCCCTAGCCACACTTAAAAAGAAAAAAAGAGAGTCTACACCCATAAACAGAATCAGAAATGACAAAGGAAAAATCACTATGGACACCACAGATACAAAGAATTATTACAGAATACTATGAAAAATTATATGTTAACAAACTGGATAACCTGGAAGAAATGGACAACTTTGTAAAAAAACACAACCTTCAAAGGCTGACCCAGAAACAGAAAATCTGAACAGACCAATTACCAGCAAAAAAAGTGAACTGGTAATCAAAAAACTACCTAAGAACAAAAACCTGGACCAGATGGCTTCACTGCTGAATTTTATCAAACATTTAGTGAAGACCTAATACCCATCCTCCTTAAAGTTTTCCAAAAAGTAGAAGAGGGAATACTTCCAAACTTATTCCATGAGGCCAGCATCTAATACCAAAACCAGGCAGACACCACAAAGAAAGAAATTTACAGACCAATATCCCTGATGAACATAGATGCTAAAATACTCAAAATATTAGCAAACCAAATTCAAAAATATATCAAAAAGATCATCCATCATGATCAAGTAGGATTTATCCCAGGGATGCAAGGACGGACAATATTAGAAAATCCATCAACATAATTCACCACATCAACAAAAACCACATGATAATCTCTATAGATGCCGAAAAAGCATTCGACAAAATTCAATATCCATTCGTGATAAAAACTCTCAACAAAATGGGTATAGAAGGCAAGTACCTCAATATAATAAAGGCCATATATGACAAACCTACAGCCAACAGAAGCTGAAAGCCTTTCCTTTAAGATCAGGAACAAGTCAAGGAGGTGCACTCTACCCACTTTTATTCAACATTGTTCTAGAGGTCCTCGCCATGGCAATCAGACAACACAAAGAAATAAAAGGCATCCAGATTGGTAAAGAAGTTAAACTGTCACTGTTTGCAGATGACATGATATTGTACATAAAAAACCCTAAAGAATCCACTCCAAAACTACTAGATCTAATATCTGAATTCAGCAACATTGCAGTATACAAAGTTAATACACTGAAATCTGTTATACTCCTATACACTAAAGATGAACTAGCAGAAAGAGAAATCAGAGAAACAATTCCATTCACAACTGCATCAAAAAGAATAAAATACCTAGGAATAAACCTAATGAAGGAAGTGAAAGACCTATACACTGAAAACTACAAGACACTCATATGAGAGAAATTAAAGAAGATACCAATAAATGGAAATACATCCTGTGCTCATGGATAGGAAGAGTTAATATTGTCAAAATGGCCATCCTGCCTAAAGCAATCTATAGTCAATGCAATCCCTATCAAAATACTAACAGCATTCTTCAATGAACTAGAGAAAATTGTTCTAAAATTCATATGGAACCACAGAAGACCCCGAATAGCCAAAGCAATCCTGAGAAGGAAGAATAAAGCTGAGGGGATTACACTCCCTGACTTCAAGCTATACTACAAAGCCACAGTAATCAAGACAAATTTGGTACTGGAACAAGAACAGACCCATAGATCAATGGAACAGACTAGAGAGACCAGATATAAACCCAACCATATATGGTCAATTAATATATGATAAAGGAGCCATGGATATACAATGGGGCAATGACAGTCTCTTCAACAGCTGATGTTGGCAAAACTGGACAGCTACATGCAAGAGAATGAAACTGGATTGTTTATCCCCATATACAAAAGTAAACTTGAAATGGATCAAACACCCGAATGTAAGTCATGAAACCATAAAACTCTTAGAACATACACAAAAATCTCCTGAATATAAACATGAGCAACTTTTTTCTGAATGCATCTCCTTGAGCAAGGGAAACAAAAGCAAAAATGAACTCATGGAAATGCATCAAATTAAAAAGCTCTGTACGGCAAAGAACACCATCAACAGAACAAAAAGGCATCCTACAGTCTGGGTGAATATATTTGTAAACGACATATCCAACAAGGGGTTAACATCCAAAATTTATAAAGAACTCACACGCCTCAACACCCAAAAAGCAAATAACCCAATTAAAAAATGGGTGGAGGATATGAACAGTTCTCCAAAGAGGAAATTCAGATGGCCGACACATGAAAAGGTGCTCCACATCACTAATCATCAGGGAAATGCAAATAAAAACCACAATAAGATATCACCTCACACCAGATAGGATGGCCAGTATTTAAAAGTCTAGGAACAACAAATGCTGGCGAGGATGTGGAGAAAGGGGAACCCTCCTACACTGCTGGTGGGAATGTAAGCTAATTCAACTATTGTGGAAAGCAATATGGAGGTTCCTCAAAAAACTAAAAATAGAAACACCATTTGACTCAAGAATTCCACCCATAGGAATTTATCCAAAGAATGTAATTTCTCATATTCAAAAAGACATATGCACTCCTATGTTTATTGTAGCACTATTTGCAATAGCTAAGATATGGAAGCAACCTAAGTATCTATCAGTAGATGAATGGATAAAAAAGAGGTGGTACATATACACAACGGAATACTACTCAGCCATAAGAAAGAAACAAATTCTGCAATTTGCAACAACATGGATGGAACTGGAAGATATTATGCTCAGTGAAATAAGCCAGGTGAAGAAAGACAAGTACTAAGTGACTTCCCTCATTTGTGGAGTATAACAATGAAGCAAAACTGTAGGAACAGAACAGCAACAGATTCACAGCATCCAAGAAGGGACAAGTGGTTACCAAAGGGGAGGCATGGGGTAGGGCAGGTGGGGAGGGAGAAGGGGCTGAGGGGAATTATGATTGGCACACATGGTGTGGGTGTGGGATCATGGGGAAGACAGTGTAGTAGAAAATGCAAATAGCGACTCTGTGGCATCTTACTACACTGATGGGCAGTGACTGCAATGGGGTATATGCGGGGAACACAATAACAGGGGTGAATGTAGTAACCACATAACCACATTGTTTTTTCATGTGAAACCTTCATAAGAGTGTATATCAATAATAACTTAACAAAAAATAAATTTTAAAAAAAAGGATGCCTTGTTCTTCCATCTAGTTTGTAGACCACCTCTCATTAATTTCTACATAGCACCTACCATGATGGCTTGAATATAGCTTTCAAATGTTCAAGTACCCAAAGGTTTCAAATGAGAGAAGAAAGAAGATAATTGTAATTGTGTTAAAGTTTTTATTTCCTTTATATACTCTAAGTGATTTGCCCATTGGCTCAGCCTATTACTGCAACTGTTATGTCCCTAATATTGATCATCAAATTCTGGGTTTCCTGCATTGTTGGAAATTAACTACAAGTGGCTACAAAGCTGAACGGTTAAAATTACTGATGCCTATATTACTATTAATATGGGGTGTTTGGTTTATATGTATCATTACTGTTATTAGAATCAACTAGTTAAATTGCTGGATAATTTGACCAAAGAATAAGATAATACCCTAATGTCTGTTCTCCTAAATTACTATGTAGTTTAACAGTACATTTTATAGAAAAGGTTTATTTGACCTCAGATCAGATGATAATCATTAAATCACAAAACTAGATGAGACCAAGGGGCATCAGTTCAAGCTCTTTCTTGAAGGTGGTCTAGTCTCAACTATATTTTTGAAAGCATTATAGAAACCCCTTCAGGAAAAGAGAGTATCAACCTATTAGCTTATAACTGCCAATTCTTTTGGACCTTATTTGTTATCTGTCAAATCTAATCCAAATTCCTCATGTTGTAGTTCAAGGGAAAAAAACCCACTAAAAACATGTTAGGCAAAATAAATACTTTATTGTTTTATTTATTTATTTATTTAGAAATCAGCCTTTGTGTGGTAACTCATTTATAAACCTTTTAGATATTCTTTCAAAGAATACTGTTAACATCTCAACCACTTTTGATTAAAATTTCAGACAAAGAAATGAGTTGAAAATTATAAATGCTAAAAGTAATTCTAATAAATTTGGTTGTTACTTTATACATTTATTTAACACATATAAAACTAAGTAGGAAACCACTTTTTTTTTTCATAAAAACAACAGTTCTCACTGGTTAAAACTGAATTAAAACCAACTGTTATAAAGAGAACAAATCTAAAATACTTCCATTTGAAAAAACAAAACCAGCTTATTCATTTCTATCCATTCAAGTCAGAGGCCCCATTATTTTGGCAGTACTCTACTATTTAGTTGAAAACACAGAAGAAATATCTCTTTATAATAAAGAAGTCTGGACAATGCAAAAAGTACTTAAAAGGCATGTTTTCAAAAGAAAAATACTACATAAGCTATAATAAAATTACATTTGTCTTGGGTAAGGTAACAATGCTTACAGTGTAAGAACATTAAGTAGTTGTAGGTAACCACCTATCATTCTATCCTACTGCTATTAGTAACCTCCTCAAGAATTAAGAGCAATTTTTACAACAGAACAATTTTTCTCCTTGGAAGGGACACTAACAGTAGTGGAGGGAAAATCATTCGTTACTTCAAGCTCTCAAAAAATGAATCAGTTATTGCACAGTAAATACCTCATAGAGGTCAGTGTTTTAAGAAGCTAGTCCGAAAAAATATGTTACTTATAAGTTGGTTAAGTCTGGAAGTTTTCAAGTTTTAAAATTAATTCTACATAGGGAATCAATTGGAAAATTTCGACATACAAATAAATATTAGGCTTTTCAAACAGCTACAGTTTTGATAGTTTATTAAAGAAAATCAACAGTGTCTAAGTTTCTATGGATGCTTTTAAAAAGATGTGCATAGAAGAAATAAACATTGTATACTGTACACAGTAGCCCAGCTCAGCAGCAAGTATCTTCTGAAGCACAATAATACCTCCACCAGTGTATACCATTGATGAGTCCAATATCACAAAGATAACAGGATCCACAGCAACCTTAAAAAAGTAGAAATGAACATTAAACATCTTTGAAATATTATTAAAAGGCCCTTTAAAAGGAGGATGCAAATATTCTTTAAATATAAATATATAAACATCCTCCTTTATCAATTATGAAATGATTAGATATGAACTGATGGAATGTGTTTCTTTAAAAGATAAAAAAATTTAAAAACATAGTAAGATTTTGTGATGAATTCTCAAAATCTTGGTCCATAAATTGTCCCTCTGAAATACCACTATAACCAATGCTATCAGAGAAAGACTCAGGTTTGAACTTCCTGATTTCCCCAATTCCAGCATTTATTTACGATAATAAAATTTCAGTAAAATGACACAGTATCAATTATCCCTTGTAAGTTAGTATTATGAGACATGAGAATACTCAAATGTAGTTTGTAACTTACACTTCAAATGTAGTTTGCATGAGGTTTCCACAATCTAAAATAACATATTACATATATTCAAAAATAAAAATTTAGCTAGAGAAATAGACGTCATGTACTAAGAAAACAAAGCATTAATAACTAAGTACTAATTTACATTTAGCTAAACAAATTTTAAGTTCAGGAAAATTTACCTCCAAATTCCATTTAATGACTATCTTGCTTAGAATTAGATGCTTTGCTTGAAGATACCGCTGCCAAAAGTCCACTTACAATTTCCCGTCTGATTTCCCCAACAATAGACTCTTTAATCTAGAATGAAAGAAGAGAAAAATAAGAGTTTAATGATATGACTGTAATCCATTTTTTGTTCTCAGAAAAACATAAATAGCATTTAATTTCTGCAATCAACTAAACCAGAGAGAAAACTACAACGTTCATGTAAACCTTTATGAAGTACTAAAAGGTAATGGGGAATCACGGCCATCTATCTTCAAATCCAGATCAGATCATCTAAGATCTGGATAGCGTAACTCAGATAACTCAATTACAAAATATCACGCTTCTTGAGTTAAGAATATTTAAAATGTTATTTTACAGATTTAAAAACTTGTAATTTCCTTTATGATATAAAATAATCTAGACGAACTGATTAAATGTTGGGCTCACATTCATGTTTTTTTATTAATGATATCTTTGTATGGTAATTAATAGGATACTCAAGTGTTCTAGTTGTTAAGAAAACCCTTTAGTGACAAGATAATATACAGGTATATTGTATATATACAATATACAACCGAAAACAAAATATCTAAAGAAGATGAATATTGTTCTAACCTAACATGCACATATTAAGTGGGAAGAAGAAATGATCATTTAGTACAATTTAAGACAAGAAAACACCCTTTAAACAATTATAAACTCTAAAGAAATAAATTTTTCTTTAATTGTAAGGTACATTTGTCACCTGCTTAGAATTTTGCCTCAGATAAGGATTTACCTTTTATTTTATTGTTAGAAAAGGCACAGACCTGGGGCAATGATATTCCATCGAGACTTTCTTCTCCTGAGGTCCAACCACCACACCTGCCTATCCACACCTTTTTCTAATGATACAGCATCACCTCCAAATAGCCAAATAGCCCTTTGTGAAAGCTTTAAACACGTATTTCCTGAAATAAACCGATAATGCCCTCCCAAATTAGCACTGGAGACACACTCAGTTTTTTTAAATTGTATATTTCCATAGTTTCCTGTCAGCCTGATCTATTTCCTAAAATGTTTCTAAGTACATCCAGAACACATCTCAACTGAAGTCTTTTCAAAAATGGTTCTGTATTAATCTGTCATGCAGAAGTGGTGCATAACACATAGGTTTATATGTAAGTATTCATAGAAACAAATGCTCCTTAGCTACCAACCATCTGTACTGGAATATATTTAAGTAAATAGCTTCTCATTTTACCTCCTATCAATATTTCTAAGCTTTAAACATCATCAAGAGTTTCTGAAGTTCATATTCATTTCAGATTCACTTTTTAAACAAATGTGTCAGATACAAATATTTTGAAAACCAGAATCTCTTAGCCACAGAATACAAGAACAAATACAATGTGTTGAATCAGAACATCTGCAAATCTGTATTTGTAAAGGACAATGACTAGCAGAGTCTTTCCAGTCCTGCTGTCCAATGCAATGTGGCAATCTTATTAAATCTCATCATCCAAAACACAAACTTGCCAAACAGTATCTTCTACAAACCAAAAATATGTGCCAACATTTTTTCAGGGTATAGACATTACTGGAGTAAAGCATAAAAGAATCTCTACCATGAAGGTTGTTATCCAGATAGGCACAAAATGCTGTTTCATAAAATACTGAGGAAAAAATAATTCATTAATTTAATGACATAAGAACATAATGCACTTGGCAAAATGAGAGACCAATATTGACTAGAAGAGGAAAAAATAAAAAGTTCTCAGAGAATGGCAGACTTTAAAAATAGTAGGTCACAATAAAGGACAATATCAGATGATAGTGAGGATACAAAACTGCAGCAAGACCACCTTGGATAAGAGGAGAGCAAAAAGGAGCCTAGCTGACAGGGTAGTTCCTACCAGGGAGCGGAAGCAAATCTGAAGAAGAAAGGAGAGTGCTGCACTACACTACTGCAGGGAGAGAACTGGGTCTCATTCCACAATGTATCCTGGCATAAAGTAAACACTCAATGAAAGCCTGAATGAATGCATTGATGAGAGAGCGTGAGACTGAGAGAATGAGAGTGACAGAGAGCGTCAGACACAAAAAGTAAGAGGAAGTAGAAAAACAAAGGACTATAGACAGAATAGCACTGAAGATGATAAAATGCCTTTAATTTATTGAAGGAATAAATGTATGGGCAAATAAATTAGTTCTAAAGTCTCCCAGGCTACAGAGGTTGAAAGGACTAAGAGTGAGAAAACTCTACTGGGATGGATGGTCAAGTTGCCTTTAAAAAATGAGCACAATTTTCAAAAAGTGGTATAGGTTGAAGGCAAACTACTTGAGATTAAGAAAGGAGTACTCATTGGCAATTTAAACAGACTGATTCCAAGTCCAAAGTATAGGGGCAATACACCCATTTAATACGCATCTACTGAGTGCTTACTTCATGGCAGCCATTATATCAAATGATCACTACAAGAAAAACACAGACAAGTTTTGTATATACTAAAATATATGTTAGAGCATGTCAGATGAACTGTCATAAAGATACCATAAACCAAGCTTAGGAACTTCAATAAACAAAGAACTCTCTAAACACAAACAAATCCATGTTTATTCTTTGATGTTTAATTCTATTGAATTTGCTTCTGTGGGCACAGGTTCATTCATTCCATTAAGTAATCTTTTTACCTTTTTTTTTTTTAAGTAACTATAAAAGGTTTCAGACCACTGATTACATACATCACAGACCACCGGGGCAAATTCCAAGAGAGTGTACTTTTTCCATAATACAACATATACAAATCTGCACCAAAAAGGGGCTTAATCTGGCAAAAGCTGTTATTAAATGAGTGTATTAAATAATTGTCTGAAAGGATTTGAGTATTCTCCTTCAAAAGAAGAACTCTTACCATATTAACACATTATAAATAATGAAGCATACCTGTTAAAAACTCCACATATAGTGAAATGATGGATACAAAGTCCTGACAGACATCATTGTTTTCATGCACCCATGAGTGCAATAAAAAAACTTCCCTGAAGTGTCTGCCAAACATGCTTAATCCTCACCTGCAGAAGTGTTCAACCTAAGCTTATTCTTTCCTTCCTGAATAGTAGCTTTGTTAATGGGGTTAGGGAACCAAAATCTACTGGGAAGAAAGACTCTCATTTAATTTTCTTGGTAGCCCATAAAATAAGCTTAAAAAAAACTGGAATTCAGTACCATGTGTATTTAAGTAAAAGGATTACAGATTTGAAATGAATGGAACCAAGACCCATCTGAATTTTAAATATTCTGTAAACAAAGTTTAACAGAAAACTATTGTAATTGGGCTAAGATGATATGAACACAAATTACTTTTTAAATTATAAATGAAATTATTATAATGTATAAATATATGCTTATAAAGTACTTCAAAATAGTTTATTCTCTTAAGCACATCAGTGTTCCCTTTGCAACTTGTTTGATCTATATTTTTTGCTTGGTAAATCCTTATTTATACACAGTAAAAGGGCAAATGTTAAGCCCAACTTACTCCAAACAATGCCAAGTTCAGAATTAGGGAAGTTCCTAATTTAGTAACAAATACTGAAAAATTCCTCAAATATTTGGCTTGCATGTCAGTTTAAATGTCTTGGTATTATAAAATCTTTCATATTTAATGTGAGGTTCTAAAGCAGTATGACAGAACAACCGACTTTTCTGTGCCCTATTTCTATCAGCCAAAGAATCAGTGTTCTGGTCTAGGAATACTTTACTCCTAGGAAATTGCTTACAGCACATATTAGGCTATCCATTCAACACTTTAAAAATGAGGATTCAAGGAGCAAAGACGGCGGCGTGAGTAGAGCAGCAGAAATCTCCTCCCAAAACCACATATATCTATGAAAATATAACAAAGACAACTCTTCCTAGAATAAAGACCAGAGGACACAGGACAACATCCAGACCACATCCACACCTGCAAGAACCCAGCGCCTCACAAAGGGGGTAAGATCCAAGCCCCGGCCCGGCAGGACCCGAGAGCCCCGCCCCACAGCTCCTGGCGGGAGGAGAGGGAGCCCAGGACTGCTGAACACCCAGCCCCAGCCATCCGGACCAGAGCGCAGACACAGTGCATGCGTGGGGCCCTGGATACTAGGGAAACAGGGCAGCAAGAACAGTGAGCGGGTACTGGAGGCCTGGCGCTGGAGGACACAAGAAAAGCGAGCGGCCATTTTTGTTGTTGTTGTTGTTTTGTTGAGGTGAGTGCTTTTTGGAAGTCTTAAAGGGACAGGGACCCCAATAGTAGGGAAACAGGACAGCAAGACCGGCAAGCGGGTGCCTGAGGCTGGCACCGGAGAATAAAGAAAAATGAACGGCCATTTTTTATTTTTTTTTTAATTTTTTAATTTTTTTTTCTTTTTTTTATGGTCATTGTTTTGTTTTGGTGGGTGCTTTCTGGAAGTCTTAAAGGGGCAGGGCGGGACACTTAGTCCAGAGGTAGGGAATCCGGGGATCTCTGGGCACCCTAACCCCTGGGCTGCAGGGAGCAGGGAGGCACCTTACGGAGATAAATAGCCTCCCAGCCACTGCCCCTCCAAGGCCACTCCATCACTTGGGAGCAACAGCCCGAGCCAGACCATGCCCACAGGAACAGCGGAGATAAACTAGATAGCAGCCGGGTAGGAAGCAGAAGCCCTGTCTGTGCAGCTACACAGCACAAGCCACAAGAGGTCGCTGTTCTCCCAGGAGAGGAGGGCCACAAACCAACAAGAAGGGAAGTTAAGTTCTTGCAGCCGTCAATCGTACCAGCTCTGCAAACTATTCCTATCACCATGAAAAGACAAAATTACAGGCAAACCAAGATCACAGAGACACCAGAGAAGGAGACAGACCTAACCAGTCTTCCTGACAAAGAATTAAAAATAAAAATCATTAACATGCTGACAGACATGCAGAGAAATATGCAAGAGAAATGGGATGAAGTCTGAAGGGAGATCACAGATGCCAGAAAGGAGATTACAGAAATGAAACAAACTCTGGAAGGGTTTATAAGCAGAATGGATAGGATGCAAGAGGCCATTGATGGAATTGAAATCAGAGAACAGGAACGCATAGAAGCTGACATAGAGAGAGACAAAAGGATCTCCAGGAATGAAACAATATTAAGAGAACTGTGTGACCAATCCAAAAGGAACAATATCCGTATTACAGGGCTACCAGAAGAAGAAGAGAGAGGAAAAGGGATAGAAAGTATCTTGGAAGAAATAATGGCTGAAAACTTCCCCAAACTGGGGGAGGAAATAATCGAACAGACCACAGAAATACACAGAACCCCCAAAAGAAAGGATCCAAGGAGGACAACACCAAGACACATAAAAATTAAAATGGCAAAGATCAAGGACAAGGGAAGAGTTTTAAAGGCAGCTAGAGAGAAAAAGGTCACCTATAAAGGAAAACCCATCAGCCAATCATCAGACTTCTCGACAGAAACCCTACAGGCCAGAAGAGAATGGCATGATATATTTAATGCAATGAAACAGAAGGGACTTGAACCAAGGATACTGCATCCAGCATGACTATCATTTAAATATGATGGCGGGATTAAATAATTCCCAGACAAGCAAAAGCTGAGGGAATTTGCTTAACACAAACCACCTCTACAGGACATCTTACAGGGACTGCTCTAGATGGGAGCACTCCTAGAAAGAGCACAGAACAAAACACCTAACATATGAAGAATGGAGGAGGAGGAATAAGAAGGGAGGGAAGAAAAGAATCTCCAGACAGTGTATATAACAGCTCAATAAGCGAGCTAAGTTAGGTAGTAAGATACTAAAGAGGCTAACCTTGAACCTTTGGTAACCACGAATTTAAAGCCTGCAATGGCAATAAGTACGTATCTTTCAATAGTCACCCTAAATGTTAATGGGCTGAATGCACCAATCAAAAGACACAGAATAATAGAATGGATAAAAAAGCAAAACCCATCTATATGCTGCTTACAAGAAACTCACCTCAAACCCAAAGACATGTACAGACTAAAAGTCAAGGGATGGAAAAACATATTTCAAGCAAACAACAGCGAGAAGAAAGCAGGGGTTGCAGTACTAATATCAGACAAAATAGACTTCAAAACAAAGAAAGTAACAAGAGATAAAGAAGGACACTACATAATGATAAAGGGCTCAGTCCAACAAGAGGATATAACCATTCTAAACATATATGCACCCAACACAGGAGCACCAGCATATGTGAAACAAATACTAACAGAACTAAAGGGGGAAATAGACTGCAATGCATTCATTCTAGGAGACTTCAACACACCACTCCCCCCAAAGGATAGATCCACCGGGCAGAAAATAAGTAAGGACACAGAAGTACTGAACAACACAGTAGAGCAGATGGACCTAATAGACATCTATAGAACTCTACATCCAAAAGCAGCGGGATATACATTCTTCTCAAGTGCACATGGAACATTCTCCAGAATAGACCACATACTCGTCCACAAAAAGAGCCTCAGCAAAATCCAAAATATTGAAATTCTACCAACCAATTTTTCAGACCACAAAGGTATAAAACTAGAAATAAATTCTACAAAGAAAACAAAAAGGCTCACAAACACACGGAAGCTTAACAACATACTCCTAAATAATCAATGGATCAATGAACAAATTAAAATAGAGATCAAGGAATATATAGAAACAAATGACAAAAACAACACAAAGCCCCAACTTCTGTGGGACACAGCAAAAGCAGTCTTAAGAGGAAAGTATATAGCGATCCAGGCACACTTGAAGAAGCAAGAACAATCCCAAATGAATAGTCTAACATCACAATTATCGAAATTGGAAAAAGAAGAACAAATGAGGCCTAAAGTCAGCAGAAGGAGGGACATAATAAAGATCCGAGAAGAAATAAACAAAATTGAGAAGAATAAAACAATAGAAAAAATCAATGAAACCAAGAGCTGGTTCTTTGAGAAAATAAACAAAATAAATAAGCCTCTAGCCAAATTTATTAAGAGAAAAAGAGAATCAACAGAATCAGAAATGAGAATGGAAAAATAACGACAGACTCCACAGAAATACAAAGAATTATTAAAGACTACTATGAAAACCTATATGCCAACAAGCTGGAAAACCTAGAAGAAATAGACAACTTCCTAGAAAATTACAACCTTCCAAGAATGACCAAGGAAGAAAAACAAATGTTAAACAAACCAATTACGAGCAAAGAAATTGAAACAGTAATCAAAAAACTACCCAAGAACAAAACCCCCAGGCCGGATGGATTTACCTCGGAATTTTATCAGACACACAGAGAAGAGATAATACCCATTCTCCTTAAAGTTTTCCAAAAAATAGAAGAGGAGGGGATACTCCCAAACTCATTCTATGAAGCCAACATCACCCTAATACCAAAACCAGGCAAAGACCCCGCCAAAAAACAAAATTACAGACCAATATCCCTGATGAATGTAGATGCAAAAATACTTAATAAAATATTAGCAAACCTAATTCAAAAGTATATCAAAAGGATCATACACCATGACCAAGTGGGATTCATCCCAGGAATACAAGGATGGTACAACATTTGAAAATCCATCAACATCATCCACCACATCAACAAAAAGAAAGAAAAAAACCCACATGATCATCTCCATAGATGATGAAAAAGCATTTGACAAAATTCAACATCCATTCATGATAAAAACTCTCAGCAAAATGGGAATAGAGGGCAAGTACCTCAACATAATAAAGGCCATATATCATAAACCCACAGCCAACATTATACTGAAAAGCGAGAAGCTGAAATCTTTTCCTCTGAGATCGGGAACTAGACAGGGATGCCCACTCTCCCCACTGCTATTAAACATAGTACTGGAGGTCCTAGCCACGGCAATCAGACAAAACAAAGAAATACAAGGAATCCAGATTGGTAAAGAAGAAGTTTAACTGTCACTATTTGCAGATGACGTGATATTGTACATAAAAAACCCTAAAGACTCCACCCCAAAACTACTAGAACTGATACTGGAATACAGCAAAGTTGCAGGATACAAAATCAACACACAGAAATCTGTAGCTTTCCTATACACTAACAATGAACCAATAGAGATATCAGGAAAACAATTCCATTCACAATTGCATCAAAAAGAATAAAATACCTAGGAATAAATCTAACCAAAGAAGTGAATGACTTATACTCTGAAAACTACAAGTCACTCTTAAGAGAAATTAAAGGGGACACTAACAGATGGAAACTCATCCCATGCTCGTGGCTAGGAAGAATTAATATCGTCAAAATGGCCATCCTGCCCAAAGCAATATACAGATTTGATGCAATCCCTATGAAACTACCAGCAACATTCTTCAATGAACTGGAACAAATAATTCAAAAATTCATATGGAAACACCAAAGACCCCGAATAGCCAAAGCAATCCTGAGAAAGAAGAATAAAGTAGGGGGGATCTCACTCCCCAATTTCAAGCTCTACTATAAAGCCATAGTAATCAAGACAATTTGGTACTGGCACAAGAACAGAGCCAGAGACCAGTGGAACAGACTAGAGACTCCAGACATTAACCCAAACATATATGGTCAATTAATATTTGATAAAGGAGCCATGGACATACAATGGCGAAATGACAGTCTCTTCAACAGATGGTGCTGGCAAAACTAGACAGCTACATGTAGGAGAATGAAACTGGACTATTGTCTAACCCCATATACAAAAGTAAACTCAAAATGGTTCAAAGACCTGAATGTAAGCCATGAAACCATTAAACTCTTGGAAGAAAACATAGGCAAAAACCTCTTAGACATGAACATGAGTGACCCCTTCTTGAACTTATCTCCCCGGGCAAGGAAAACAACAGCAAAAATGAGTAAGTGGGACTATATTAAGCTGAAAAACTTCTGTACAGTGAAAGACACCATCAATAGAACAAAAAGGAACCCTACAGTATGGGAGAATATATTTGTAAATGACAGATCCGATAAAGGCTTGACGTCCAAAATATATAAAGAGCTCACACACCTCAACAAACAAAAATCAAATAATCCAATTAAAAAATGGGCAGAGGAACTAAACAGACAGTTCTCCAAAAAAGAAATACAGATGGCCAACAGACACATGAAAAGATGCTCCACATCACTAATTATCAGAGAAATGCAAATTAAAACTACAATGAGGTATCACCTCACACCAGTAAGGATGGCTGCCATCCAAAAGACAAACAACAACAAATGTTGGCGAGGCTGTGGAGAAAGGGGAAACCTCCTACACTGCTGGTGGGAATGTAAATTAGTTCAACCATTGTGGAAAGCAGTATGGAGGTTCATCAAAATGCTCAAAACAGACTTACCATTTGACCCAGGAATTCCACTCCTAGGAATTTACCCTAAGAACGCAGCAATCAAGTTTGAGAAAGACAGATGCACCCCTATGTTTATCGCAGCACTATTTACAATAGCCAAGAATTGGAAACAACCTAAATGTCCATCGGTAGATGAATGGATAAAGAAGCGGTGGTGCATATACACAATGGAATACTACTCAGCCATAAGAAGAGGGCAAATCCTACCATTTGCAGCAGCATGGATGGAGCTGGAGAGTATTATGCTCAGTGAAATAAGTCAAGCGGAAAAGAGAAATACCAAATGATTTCACTCATTTGTGGAGTATAAGAACAAAGGAAAAACTGAAGGAACAAAACAGCAGTGGAATCGCAGAACCCAAGAATAGACTAACAGGTACCAAAGGGAAAGGGACTGGGGAGGATGGGTGGGTAGGGAGGCATAAAGCGGGGGGAGGAAGAAGGGGGGTATTAAGATCAGCATGCATGGGGGGGGAGAAAGGGGAGGGCTGTACAAGACAGAGAAGACAAGTAGTGATTCTACAACATTTAGCTATGCCGATGGACAGTGACTGTAAAGGGGTTTATAGCAGGGACTTGGTATAGGGGAGAGCCTAGTAAACATAATATTCTTCATCTAAGTGTAGATTAAAGATAACAAAAAAAAAGGGGGGGATTACTCCATGATAGGATAAAACTAACTGTAAATCAACGATTAATGCATGCTTTAAATATCCTTAACTTTGATCACTTAAAGGGTGTCAGATGATCGGCTACAGAGGTACACTTTTCTGATAATATTCCTTTCTCTTAAAAAAAAAAAAAAGCAGTTCCTGTGTGGTGACCTCCAGTGAGTTCTACACAATGGTATAAAGGGCATATCAAAGTGTGGGCAAAGGGTCTGTTTGTGTTTATACAGAGGATCAAAGCCTAATTTGGCTACCCAGAAAATGAACTAAGATACAATATGAAGAAGAACTTCCAACATCAGCACTCTCTGGAAGACTGATACCAGAAGATGATCATCAAAAAACCCCAACAAAGATCCACGCACTGCTACAGGTGTAGATGCACTCATCCCACCAGCTCCTGGACTTGCCATTGGAATGAGGAAGGAGATATCTAAGCTGGCCTGTGCATACAGTAAAACAACAAATTTGACTGGATCTACACTGTTGGAACTCAACCAAGAATTAGGAGAAGTGCAAGTTGTAGCGCTCCAAAATCCTACAACTACAGACTATCTACTGTTAAAAGAACATATGGGATGTGAACAGTTCCCAGGAATGGGCTGTTTTAATTTGTCTGATTTCTCTCAGACTGTTCAAGTACAGTTGGACAATATCCATCATATCATAGACAGATTTTCACAAATGCCTAGGGTGCCTAACTGGTTTTCTTGGCTTCACTGGAGATGGCTGGTAATTATAGATCTGCTTTGGTTATGTAACTGTATTCCTATTATGTTAATGTGTGTGCGCAATTTAAGTAGTAGTTTAAAACCTATACATGCTTAAGTTACCCTACAAGAAGATATGTCAAAGAAATAATCAATCTTCCTATGTTTTCTTCCGTCTGCTACTTCTCTAGCTTTTCTTCTTCCTTCCTAATTACAACCCTTAAATAGAATTCGTGCCTCATATAGAATTTACCGAGTATCATAATTCCTCCAAGTGGTAAAGATACCTCAAGACAAATGCTGGGCATAGAAGCCACAGGGCATAAATCTGCAAAGAAGTAAAAAGCTAACCTTTTCAAACAATATGGCTTCTCTCTCACTTACCAACTTTACATTTCCCTGTATGGCCCCGGAAGATGACTGGTTAGCCAGAGACGGGTAAGATTCCTCAAGGGAGGAACAACCTAAGACAGGCACAGTCGCAGGGGGGCCATCAGGTGAGAAATTGGGGATCAACAGAGGTGAGGCTTAGAACCTCATCCCGCCTGTTTTGAGAGAAATCTTCTGCATCCGTGGATGTTTTATTGCCCTTGTCTAACTTGGATTAACACATAGTCTACAGGTACACACCTGATCATCTACATTTGCTCTCTTACAACACTAAACTAAGTTTTCTACCTTTATCTTACATCTACCTACCACTTCAGCATTTTATTAAAAATAATAATAATAATAATAAAGGGAGAAATGTGGGATCCACACATAAATCAAGTATAAAAATCAAACGAATATTCATATTTGACCTGATTGTTTATAGTTCATAATGCATGATCAAAACCCAAAGTTTCTGTGATGACTGCCCTTGTACTCTTCACCATGTAAGAACTTATTCACTATGTAAGAATTTGTTCATCATGTAAGAACTTGTTCGTTATGCTTCAGAAGATTGGATATTGACGAGAATTAGGCTTGGGGTGGATTAGTGATTGTGCATTGAGCATTGACTCCACCATACAGAATTCTATTGTTGTTAACAACCATTTGATCAATAAATATGAGTGATGCCCTCTTAAAAAAAATGAGGATTCAAGTGTGCATTGAGGAACTGTTTATGCCAAATAAGCAACATAAAGTCGTTTTCAAGGAAAATTTTCAAGCCAAAGAAAGCTAAAGGAAAAATACATTTGTTGGGGAAAAAAAGGACCTTAATACCTACTTTCTCAGTTAAAAAACCACAGCATGGAGAAAAAATTATATAATTTCATTCAAAAATTGATCTTTGATGTGGAACATATAACTAAAAATGCTTACAATCATTCCCACCTTATCAAGCAAAATGGATGTACAAAGTTTGCTAAACATTAGCCAGGTGCCACCAACTTACAAAAATAATTATATCTTTAGGACAAATTTATAGAATTAAGACTTTAAGTTGGTAATTCACATTATGAAAAGTAACTACCTACATGCAATCTCTTGTGCTATAATGCTTTTTTGAAAATGTAAATTTGTCTCAACAGGACTGAAATATTAGGAAACTTGATTATAATGTAAATTTTGCATTTGCTTTTTGTGCAATTTCATCCACAAGAAACACCAGTGAGCACAGATAACTGCATTCAGCTGAATGCTACAACACACACACACCTCGTGCATCCACCAGCTCTCTCAGTTCACTGTGTATTATTCCATACCCACCCACATCAGTATTAAAACTTTCTGTTGGGTTTCTTATTACCCTCCTCTGTCACCTCGCAGTACCTCAAGCTGCAACCCTTCCAAAGCCCAATTACATAAGCAAATTTATGGAGTTTTTCAAGTGAAGTGCCCTATTTATTGCAGTATTTATGCATTTCTTAACCATTTAACATGTATACGATTCTGTTTTTATTGGTTTTCTTTTTGTTTTAGTAGGTCACTAACAAAGTTTTGAGTGTTATGGTTCTAATACTATTTTCCCCATAAGCTTGTAGTTTTATTGCATGAATTTGCACAGCAAAATGATTTTTAGGAATGTATAATCTCATCATTGCAAAACTCTTTTTATTTTTAATGTACTTCTCAAGCTGCTACAAATGATGGCACCTAATCCACATGAAGTATCTCTGGGCCCAGAAGATTAGGGGATCATCTGAGGGAAGATTCTGATCTGCTGCCACCATTATCGAAATATAACCACTGTATTTTGTTCTAAGTTACTCATTCTAAAACTACATGAGGTTCACATTGCTGAATTTATTGCAAATACACAAATTAAAAATTGACAGCCACCAACTAATTTTTTTGGCTTCTTTTGATGTTTTACATTTCTAAATTCTTAGTTCTTGAATGTAATATACTAAATCTTTTCTGTGTAGTTTTCAATTGTTTCCTGACTTAGTCTTGTTAACTTTCTTACTAGACTTGAAGGATTTCATGTCTCCTATGAATTTTTCTTTTATCTTTTACAGAGCAAATATTAGGAAACTTACAGAATGACTTTTCCTCTTGTTAACTAGTACAAAGAATGAAAGATCCTTTCTTATCATAGTTTTTAGTATCTCAGTTGGAAAGAACTATGTATAATTATGGTTTATCCTTAGTTACTCTTAAGAAAAAAAGGACAGTATAAAAAAAGATATATTCAACACATATAATTTTTATCCTTTGCACTCCACTAGATTTTGCATCCAAAGACAATGTGATTTGAGAAGAAAAGGAAAAAAATTAAAAAACCACCATAAATATGTATCATAGAGATCTCTCATTTTGAGTGATATATATGTATATACTAGTTCTTATTATTTACTGTAGTGCCAAAAACAGCTATTTTACCGATTTTCTCAATTAACTTTTGACCTTTGACTACTAATTTTCCTAACTTTTTGCAGTCCTTTTTGTAGCCTAGAACTGTGGTTAAATGTTTCAGGCTTGCAAACTGCTATCATCCAGGGCAAACCTTTTCATTCTGAATTTCTATCTTTGAACAACTCCCATAATTTCCACATTTCTCCACCCACTAAATCAAAAAGATCAAATTCTTTATACTTTGAAAATCACAACACCATTTTCTCATGTCAACTGACATTATGACAGCTTTTATTCCCACAAGAGATCTTAATTATAATCCCTCAATTTACAGATGTGGAAATAGAGATCTAAAGAGTTTGTTACATGTTTATTTTGAACTGCAATTACTGAGAATTGCAGTTATTTACACTGGAGTACGAAATTTGCAGAAATGCCATTATAAACATATCTTAATAGACATAAGTTAGACCAATGGGAAAGTTAATTTAAAAGCTTTCTGTAAATTACTGAACATGGTGGATCAAAGGAGTATCTTATAAATAATGTTCAAATAAGACCTCTCTCAACACATATCAACAAATAAATTAATTATACATAGATTTTTACTCACTTCCCGTATAACTTGCTGCAACTCATCTTGCTCCAAGTTTTTGTGCATTTCCTTAGCAGCTGGCATTAATGGGATTTTTCCACATCTGTCCTCCTCTTCAGATTTTGGTCCTATAGCCTCTGAGGCTTCTTCAGGTGCTCCAACTTCCCCAGAACTTTCTACATCTGGAGGCGTCTGTACAGAGCCCATTCTAGAAGGAGCAGTTGGTGTTAAAGCAACTGATGCTCGGTACACTTTCTTGCTTGGTACCAGACGGGTCTTGGGTCTGCCTGCTGAGTCACTAGGAGGTACTCCAGTTCTTCTGTTAGCATGAGAGGGACCGGAACATACAGAAGATGACTCTGATGTTGCTTGGGAGAAAACAGACTCTGAGCTTTCTCCAGGAGGAATTTCAAATCCCATTTCTCTGAGTCCTATACCCAATTCACACTTCAGGTAAGACTGTTCCTGCATCAGTTCTGTGACCTGGAGATCAGAAAAACTGTAATTCCTCTTTCTTGAAACTAAGATAGGTAGTTTAAGATTAAACCCTAGTTGTGATTACTTGATTACTGCCAAAAATCACTTAACTTGCAAATATACGATTCTAATTAATTCATTTAGTAGCTGCTCAATTTCATCTGCAAAACCAGCATGGATAATTTAAATTCATAGTGAGTTCAAGCCATAAAATGTTTAACTAGAAATATATAGTTGGATGAAATTTTACTTGATACCACATGTGTCCAAATTACTTGTAAGGAAGAATAACTAATGAAAAACAAAATAGCTACTCATAATGCTTTTGCCCCCAAATGAATCAATTTGTTTTGAACATAATAAAATTCAGACTTTTGTCAGTCATCTTACAGATCGAACTGCCTAAAGGAACTGGAATCAGACTGTGAAGGTACATTTCCCCGGAGTACAAATTAAATACCTTTCTTTGATGAGTCTATCTTCTCAATGGTAAGATAAATTACCATTGCAATTAACTGGCTTTCTAGTGGCCTAAGATGGCAATGGACTTTCAGAAATGCCAAACTCACTTCTAATCACTTTAACTAACCTACCAAATTCTATATTAAAATAAGAAACATGCCATCTACACTAGGAAAATTGTGTTTATGAACTGTTGTATCTTTCCCTTCCCCAGTGATTCAAAAGTAGAGAGGCTTACTGGTTCCATTACATTCAATGGAGAAGAGCAGGACAAGTTGTCGGCGCTTCTACTGCCACACATCCCCTGAAAAAATAAGAATATATGTGTGTGTGTGTGTGTGTGTAATTTTTCAAATTTCTAGTGTTTTATAAATACGTTTAATTGTCATGGAATCCCATAAAATGTATTATTGTGATGAAAGGTACATAGAAGATGTTCTGATTTTCTGCTGTCACCAACATATTTCTCAGAATAATGGATCAAAGTCTTTTATGGAAAAAGATATTCATCAATATGATATTCTATGTTATACATCTATATGTGTATACATACACACACATTATGATTCTACTGATCCTACTATGTATGTGCACCTGTGTATGTATGTAGCTATCCATTTACTTTTAACAAAATCAAATATGTTGTTCAAATAACAGTGAGAGGAAAACTTTATTTTTTAACATTTTAAAACACTACGTTCTGCAACTGCAAAGATATTGGCAAAAAAGAATACATTACTGTTGGAAGTTCAAATGTCATGGAAACAAACATCAGAAGTATGAAGTGACACAAAATAAAGAGAAATAGTATTTCTTTTTACTCTCTTGATTATATACGCTTTCTACCTTTACAAAGATCTCATTTGATTCCTTATAAAACACAAAGAATGTAAAAGAATACAAAATAAAGAAAAGGTTTAAAGGGAATAGTTATTTATTAGAAGGCAAGAAAGGGAAGAAAGTCTGAATGTGTTCTTTGCAGTCACATGGAGTGATTAAAACCTAAATTAGTCATATGTTAATTCATCATTTTTTCTTTAAAACCCCTAAACTTTTGTGTTGGTCATTTTCTATTACTAAAAATTATGATTAAAAATTTTCAATGTATTTTTAAACATAGTAAAATTAAAAAAAAATAGTCACAACTTACACATTCAACAGATGTGTAAGAAAGGTAGTTTAAACATTCTACATGCCTCTAATGCCATTAAAATCAGTGCTTCCAAATAAAGGCATTTGTCCACAATCACATGGCATATTGCTTAGTGAGAACTAGCAACAACCCGCCAGGTACCATACCACAAGTGCTGATGGGCGGAAGGGCGACGGCCCGCGCATGCGAAGCTGCTCCTCCAGGCCCAGCAGCCGTTCTTCCAGCTGCAGTTCCAAGTCCTGGAGTTCCATGCGGACTGAATTTCTCAAACTCTGGAGCTGATCAACTTCATACCTGTTGGTATGGTGATAGGCACAGGTTTGAAAAAAGCAGTTTGGGAGTTTTCATAGTCTTAATTTTCTCAAAATCTACCAGGAGGCACTGAAATTCCAAGTTCTCTACTTAGCACAACAGCCACTGCAATACACGTGGCCACCAAGACAACTGGTCTTTCTTTCTCTACCCTCTCTCACACATACCCCAGACACTAAAAATTGATGACGACTACTACCTTCCTTAATATATTGAGGACCATGAAGTTTACTTATAAAACACTATGCCTAATTTTATTTACACTGGTTCACAAACGAGAAAAGGGTACACGGCTGTAGAAATAAAACCAGCCTTAAAAAAAGAAAGTTGACAGAGCTTTTTAAAATAAGAATATTCTGAGTTACATTAAGACAAAATGAACTTTCACCTTTCTTCCTCAGTCATATGATGATAAACCATGGTTTGCTGACGCAGCATTGCCAATTCTAAATCCATCATTTGCGTTCTGAACAAATTCAGGCTCCGCCTCATTACCTGGAGCTCCTGAAAAGTATTCTAGAAAATAATATAACAAAATTGTATTTCTCAATCATACAGATTATTTTGTGACACACAGATTTAAGAACTTACTTCATGAAGAGGTAGGACGGGTGATCTCTGAGTACTATATGGAGCAGCAGCAAGGTCAGGCCCTCCCATCACAGGGTACTTCAAAAGAGTGAAAATATGATTACAAATCAATGTTAAAGAGACTACTTCCAAACTATCTATGGTGTTAAAAAGGTGGAATTTGGGGCCTACATTTTTCTCTTTGAGGCAAAAACAAACAAAAACTTCATACTGTAAGCAGGAACCAAATAAAATCAGTCTCCAATGCTACCTATTATTCCTATCTGTTTCAGGAGTAAGTCAGTGTACTTGGGACAAGGAAGGAGGAAAAAGAACATATACAGTTCAAATCTATGTCTTGCAGGATTTCCCTCTTGCCTTTAGAAAGTAGAAAAACAAAAAAACTAAAAAATGTAGATGCAATAGCCAATGTCATTGAGATTACAGAAACTACTGAGTTGGCTAAGGAGAAGCATGCAATCATCACTCACCTTAGATATCAGAGCATTGCCACTATTTTAGGCAGTGAAGAAAATAAAGGTAAAAGGAAGATAAAAGGCATTTCCAGCCTTCAAGTGTTCTCACAGTTTAAGCAACAGTAGAAAGTTCAAAAAAGTTATTATAATATTGGGGTGGGGAGGGGGAGTACTATGAAAAAAACAAAAATCCAGATTAGGTGAGTGAGTGTTTCTACAAGTGGTGACACCTAAGCTGAGCCCTAACAGTAAATAGGATTTGGTGAGGCAAGGGCAGGGCATTCCAGGTAAAGAAAAAAGTGGCATGTGTAAAAGCAGACACCTCAGAATGAACACCTTTTTAGAGACCTACATGCAATCCAATATTGCTGGAGCACACACATAAAGAATGAGTATGGAGAGACAGACAGAGGTCAGGCCAGGAAGAGCATCTGTCTGCTGAGGTGGGGTGGGGTGAGGATGGGTGCATTAATTAGCTGAATTATTGATGGAACACACAAAAGGAGAAAAACCACATCTAGAGCAAAAGAACAAGCTGGCCTAGAAAGAAAGGTGCACCGTTAGGGTGAGTAGGTGGACAGGGCCCTGGGAATCCACAGCTTTACATAATCACAGCTAAAAGTTAGGCATCCCACTCACAGAAAGAACTACATTTTGTAAGGAGGAAGAAGAAAACACCCACTTTCTGGTTAGATCACTAGGACACAATTATTATAAGGATAAAGACTGTATTTTAAAAATGGTATATTCTGCTATTACTTAAAAATTTTAAATTTGTTTTTACTTTCAAAGTGGCTTCCTGTCTATTCATCATGGTAAGAGATCTATTGTATACATTCTAGGCCTAACTCCTGCTCAACACTCTGATCATTACATTACTCTATCATTTCCATTTCCTCAATTGTCTAAATATAAGTAGTTCAGAGAGATTTATAAAGGAAATGTGAAATGTGAAAGGCAAAACTAAAACAACTTATTTACTTTCAAAGTTTTATTTTGGAAATTATTTTCCAGCCCACTAACAAATCTAAATGCAATGACTTCAAAGGTAACAAGACACACACACACACACACACACACACACACTTTCCATTCAAATTCACCCTTTACCTGATCTTTTTCTCTTCTGGGGTAGTTCCAGTCTTTGAACCCAGTGGAAGCAGACTAATTCTGTGCCAGGAAACCAGCATCAGGAGTCAGTAGATGAAGAGAAAGCTTAGTCAGAGAGCTACAAGCAGAACCAGGAGAACACCCGGCGACACAGAAGTCCAGGGGAGGGAAACTTAGAAAGGAAGAGGTGGTGAACGCTGTCAACTGGCAGAGAAAGGAGAGCAGCACTTGAGAGGGAGACTTTAATAACAAGGACTTAGACAAAGACAATGAAGGAGAGACTAAGGAAGGGGGATACCTCATGAGCAAAATCACTTTTCTAGAAGGGAGGGAGATATGAGCAGAGAATTAACCTCGTTGAGCATTAGTTACAGCTTTTCCTTTGAGATGGGAGGGAAGAGTACAGGAGGAGGGCAGGTACAAGCAAGTGTAGGCATGTAAGAGATGAAGCTGAGGTGCTTCATGCCTGATGGGTCTGCACTTCTCAGCGAATTAAGAGGTGCTCACGCCAATAAGAAGTTAAAGATGTACTTTTTATCATACCTGTGAAAGATTCTGTAGTGAGTTTCTAATATCGTGCAACACTCTTCGCAACTGCATCTCGATGGCAGAAGGAGGGTTCGCAGAGCACACTCGGTAAGGATGGGCAGCATGTCTATGTGAGTAAGGACACCCAAAAGGGGAGCTGAAGGCACTGCAGGTGGCACCTGATACGTTGGGAACACTGTGAGAGCTCAGAGTTCTCATGTGCTCACACAGGGGCCTTTCCTGCCACTCCGAGTGGACAGAGTGAAGGGAGCAGGTGGACTGAGACAGTGGTGCCAGAGCACACAACGAACAGGTAGGAGTCCTTTGATGATGGCATTCTTCCAACCGGTTTGCCTCACTCGGAGGGGCTGATTCTTTCTCCACAGATGATGGAGAGATGAAAAGAGTGGACTTAACTAAAGACTGGCCATCGTGCTCAATTACCTCTAACTTCTGTTCCTCTTCAGGTGTGTATTTATAGGTGAAGGAAGGTGGACTGCATCTGGTCTCTTTTCCTGGAGACAACCGAACATTGACAGAAGACACAACCCTTACTGGGTTTAGTAAGGTGGTTGGTAAAGACTGAGACCTTCTCAGAGGATAGCCAGCTTTTGTAAGTAAGTACCTCTTTTTTAATAGATCTTTTGATTTTATCAAGCTACGCCCTACTCTTTGATTAGACAGACTGCAAACCTTCATTTGTGCTCTTTGCAAAGCTGTATTAACTCTGTCCATAGAAGAGGGAGGCCCAGTTGTAGTTTCCAAGCCCTTCTCACTGCATTTAGCTTCAAGAGACGCCAGTGAGGTGAGAATATGGTGTGTGGCGTAGTGGGCAAACTCACATTCACTGCTTTTGTCCCCATCACTCTCAGCACTTGCTTCCCTCAGCAGCTTCACTGGCTGGGCTGAAGAGAAAACCTCTTCCATTTCAATAATTTCAGTAAGGTGGCCCCCTGCACTACAGGTAGACTGTTTACTTCCGGTGTGCTCAATAGTCTCACTCTGGGGGAGATCCTGGCTATCTGACCTTCTCTTTTCAGCAGCTGCTGCTGCCTTCTCTTGCCCCTTCCGAAGAGGGACAAGAAACTCTTCTTCTGATTCATTAAAATAAGGCTGGTCTTGTGCTGTAGGTGTAACAAGGTCTTCACCAAATGACGTGACTGTGGTCTCACTGTCACAACTATCAGCACTACTCCCCATGGCTTGCAAGGACTCATGAACCTGTGAAAGGAAAACAGGAGGGAAAATGGAGAATTCAAATAAAAAAGTATCATTAGCAAAATATCAAACTGAGATGACGCTTCTACACTTTCAGGGTCTTCCACCTCAGCTATGGCCCTAGTGCTGCTCAAAACTGCTTTTACTGCCACTCATCAGTCACTCCTCTACTTTCTCACAAAGATTATTCCAGATCCTTACTAATTTTCCTTAAATCCCCTTTAAACACCCATATCTTTTTCTAACACATGACACTGACGTACAGAAAAAATGAACAAAAATTTCTTAACTTTCTTCTCCAACACCTACAAACTTCCCCATACTTCTCCCCACCATTCCCTCTTCTCCTTTCTAAAAGGAAGCAGTGTGTCCTTTTCTTCAAAGCCACTCACTCCCTCCAACCTGTGCTTCCAATCACATCCACTCCTGGACTGACTAGCGTACTTCTCCAGTTTCTAGATTTTTATTACATCAAACTCTCCTCTTAGAGCCCCTTCCCTTAGCCAAACAACTTTCCTAAGGCAATCTCAGATTAAAAAATAAAAAGAACTAGCACCCTTAACCTATCAGCCTTGTTTGAAAAAACAGTCAATCTTCATGTCTTCTCTTCCTTATCACTGATATACACCACAATCATGCTTCTGCCTCATTTACTCCCTCCAAACTACTCACTCAAACACTCGACTTCTGAAGAGCCAAATTCTCACCTTTCCACATCATATTCATAGCTTTCCTTTGATAAGTCTCTCCTCCATCTCTCAATTTTTCTGTCTACTGGACTTTTCTGATTATCCTTTGACACTTTTCTTATCTGTCTACCCCTTAAATACTACTAAGTTCCTGAAGGCTCTTGTTTGAGTTCTGTTCTTACTCCAGTTTTCTTTAAAAATTTGCTTATAGATGTTTTAAAAACTTTTAACATACATTCTGTGTACTATACATGTAGACTGTAAGTTCCTTGAGAATAAAGATGTGCCTGGTTTCTGGGTTATCTAACACCCTCTAGCATAAAAATATAATATTCAGCAAGTTATGTAACATACTTAATGTCAGTCATTAAATAAATAATGGTAAAATACTGAAATACAATGACAGTAAAATATTTAAAAAAATAACAGAAATAGTTAATGATCAAAATACACTGTTTACTAGTTGTCCGTAAGAAAGGAGAAGCTCTTTGTTTGTAAATAGTCAGATGTAGAATTAGTGAAACCTAAAATATGTAGTCAAATGTTTACATAGCATCTGTATCCCAGAGACTTATTCTTATTGTCATTTGAAAAATAAAGATTAGAGAGAAGAAAAGATGGCGGCAAGAGAAGTGTGGCAGAAACCTCCCCCCAAATCCACACGTAACACAAAAATACAGCAAATATAACTAATCCTGAAAGAGCAACTGGGAAGAAGACTGCAACAGACTGCTGACATCTGGGGAAAAAGAAGACCTCACAGAAAAAGGTAAAGTAGCAAAGTTGAGATCCAGTGGGACTCGAGACCTTGCCACACCCCAGGCTTACCAGTGGGAGGAAGAGAAATGGAGCAGGGAGGAAGTAGAAGCCCGGACTGCTAAACACCAAGCCTTGGAGATATGCTCCAGGAGCACGAACCCATATTCCACAGTGCTCTGGAGTTTAGTGGGGTTGGAAAGAAAAGACAGGCAGAACACTTGGAGAGACTGAGATTCCAGCTGCTTGTGGAGAACAGGTACCCACAACTGGCTGTCCCAGGACGAAAGAAAGGCAGGCAGTTTGAGAGACTTCCGAACAGCGAGAGGGCTGCTAAAGGAGCAAGGATTACACAGAATTTGCTTGCTGTTCAAGAGAAAGGACAGGTGGACAAAATCATCCTGGCACACTCAGCCCAGCCGGTTGGGAATTTTCAGGAGCCTTAGACGCTCCATCCCCTTGGGTGACAACACAGCATAGAGGCCCCCCACTGCAATATGCAGCCTGCTGCTCCTTCCTCCCGGCCGGCACTGGATTGCAAACCTGGTGCCCCCAGCATCATGCCAGGCCAGCCGGAGGGCGGCCCCACCTATGGCAGCTACGGAAGGGTAACACAAGAGGCTTCTCCCTGTGTGCTTCACCCACTAGCCCTGGCAGTGGAGTTAGGCACTGCAGCTGGGAAGCAGGAAAGAGCTCTTTCCTTCTGGCAGACACCAACACCACTCGTCTGTGACCCCCCCACCATCGCTCCAGGTGCTGGGCAGTTCCAGAAAGGACACCTCGGGGCACTAGAGAGTACTACCTACACAAAGTTATTATTCCACAGGAATCATTAGAAATAAGAAATGGCAGAAGAATCTGGTACAAACCAAAATCCCTCAAACACCAGAAAGAGGGCTAGGTGAAACTGAAATGACCAAATCCTCTTGATAAATGTATCAAAATAAAAATCAAACATGCTCATGGAGCTACAGAAAAATAGTCAAGATCTCAGGGAGGACTTCAAGAAAGAGATAGAAACTGAAAAATACAGTATCTGAAATGAAACATATAATGGAGGGATTTAAAAGCATATTAGATGAGGTAGAGGAGATGGTAAATGAAATAGAAATTAGAGAACAGGAATACAGAGAAGCTGAGGCACAGAGAGAAAAAAAGCTTTCTAGGAATTAAAGAATAATAAGAGAACTACGCAACCAGTCCAAATGGAATAATATTCATATTATAGGGGTACCAGAAGGAGAGAGAAAAAGGGATAGAAAGTCTCTTTGAGGAAATAATTGCTGAAAACTTCCCAATCTGGGAAAGGACATAGTCTCTAAGGCCATGGAGGTGCACAGATCTCCCAACACAAGGGACCCAAAGAAGACAACACCAAGACATAATAATTTAGATGGAAAAGATCAAGGATAAGGACAGACTATTGAAAGCAGCCAGAGAGAGAAAAAAGATCACATACAAATGAAAAGCCATCAGGGTATCATCAGACTTCTCATAGGCCAGAAGGAAGCGACATGATATATTTAATGCAATGAAGCAGAAGGACCTAGAACCAAGAATACTCTACCCAGAAAAATTACCACTTAAAATTGAAGGAAGGATTAAACAATTTCCAGATAAGCACAACTTGAGGGAATTTACCTCCCATAAACCGTCTCTATACTGCATTTTGAAGGGACTGCTATAGATGGAAGTGCTCCTAAGGCTAAATAGCTGTCACCAGAGAACATAAAACTACAGTAAAGGTAATAGACCAATAAATTACTAAGCAAATGCAAAATAAAATCAACAACCCACAGTCAGTCAAGGGATACACAAAGAGTACAGAATGTGACACCTCATATATAAAGAGTGCAGAAGGAGAAAAAGGGAAAAATAAAAAAGGAACCTTTAGATTGTGTTTGAAATAGCTTAATAAGGAAGTTAAGTTAGATTGTTAGACAGTAAAGAAGCTGCCCTTGAACCTTTGGTAACCACGAATCTATAGCCTGCAATGGCAATAACTACAAATACATCAATGATCACCCTAAATGTAAATGGTCTGAATACACCAATCAAAAGACACAGTTACAGAAAGGATAAGAAAACAAAACACATTTATATGCTGCCTAAAATAGACTCACCTCAAACCCAAAGACATACAGAGACTAAAAGTAAAGGGATGAAAAAGATATTTCAGGCAAATAATAGGGAGAAAAAAGCAGGAGTTGCAGTACTTGCATCAGACAAAATAACTTCAAAACAAAGAAAATAACAAGAGACAAAAAAGGACATTAATATATAATGATAAAGTGGTCAGTCCAACAAGAGGATATAACCATTATAAATATCTATGCACCCAACACAGGAGCACCTAAATATCAGAAACAAATACTAACAGAATTAGGGGGAAATAGAATGTAATGCATTCATTTTAGGAGACTTTAACACACCACTCAGTCCAAAGGACAGATCAACCGGACAGAAAATAAGTAAGAAGACAGAGGGACTGAACAACACATCAGAACAGATGAACCTAACAGACTTCTACAGAATATTCTGCCCAAAAGCAGCGGGATACACATTCTTCTCAAGCACACACGGAACAGTTTCCAGAATAGGTCATATGCTAATATGCTAGGCCACAAAAAGAGCCTCAGTAAATTCAGGACTGAAATTTTACCAACCAGCTTTTCAGACCACAAAGGTATGAAACTAGAAATAAATTATGAAAAAAAACTAAAAAAGTCCACAAACATATGGAGGCTTAACAATATGTTCCTAAATAATCAATGGATCAATGACCAAATAAAAATAGAGATCATGCAATATAGGGAGACAAATGAAAACAACAGCTCAACATCTCAACTTCTGTGGGATGTGTGAAGGCAGTTCTAAGAGGAAAGTACATAGCAATACAGGTTTATCTCAAGAAAGAACAACAATCCCAAATGAACATTGTAAACTCACAATTAATGAAAATGAAACTAGAAAAAGAAGAACAAATGAGGCCAAAGCCAGAAGAAGGCTAGACATAATAAAGATCAAAGCAGAAATAAATATGACTGAGAAGAATAAAACAACAGAAAGAATCAATGAAACCAGAAGCTGGTTCATCAAGAAATAAACAAAATAAACCCCTAGCCAGACTTATCAAGAGAAAAAGTCTACACACATAAACAGAATCAGAAATGAGAAAGGAAAATTCACTATGGACACCAGAGAAATTCACAGAATTATTAAAGAATACTATGACAAATTATATGTCAACAAATTGGATAACCTAAATGAAATGGACAACTTTCTAGAAAAATACTACCTTCTAAGACTGACCCAGGAAGAAACAGAAAATCTGAACAGACCAATTGCCAGCAATGAAATTGAACTGATAATCAAAAAACTACCCATCAAACATTTAGTGAAGATCTAATATCCATCCTCCTTAAACTTTTCCAAAAAGTAGAAGAGGAGGAGATACTTTCAAACTCATTCTATGAGGCCCAGCATCACTGTAATACAAAAACCAGGCAAAGACACCACAAAAAAAGAAAATTACAGTCCAATATCCTGATGAACATAGATACAAAAGTACTTAACAAAATATTAGCAAACTGAATTCAAAAATACATTAAAAAGATCATTCGATCAAGTAGGATTTATTCCAGGGATGCAAGGATGGTACAACATTTGAAAATCCATCAACATCATCTGCCACATCCACAAAAAGGACAGAAATCACGATTATTTCCATAGATGCTGAAAAAGCATTTGACAAAATACAACATCCACTCATGATAAAAACTCTCAACAAAATGGGTATAGAGGGCAAGTACCTCAACATAATAAAGGCCATATATATGACAGACCCACAGCCAGCATCATACTTGACAGCAAAAAGCTTAAAGCTTTTCCTCTAAGATCGGAAACAAGACAAGGATGCCCACCCTTCTCACTTTCATTCAACATAGTACTGGAGGGTCCTAGCCACAGTAATCAGACAATGGAAAGAAATAAAAGCATTCTGATCAATAAGGAAGAAGTTAAACTGTTTACAGAATAGAGAGCCCTGATAAAAACCCTGTTTACAGAATAGAGAGCCCTGATAAAAACCCAAGCACATATGGTCAATTAATATACAATAAAGGAGCCATGGATATACAATGAGAAAACAGCCTCTTCAACAACTGCTATTGGCAAAACTGGACAGCAACATGTAAGAGAATAAAACTGGGTTATTGTCTAACTCCACACACAAAAGTAAACTTGAAATGGATCAAAGACCTGATTGTAAGTCCTAAAACCATAAAACTCTTAGAAGAAAACATAGGCAAAAATCTGAATATAAACATGAGCAATTCTTTCCTGAACACATCTCGTTGGGCAAGGGAAACAAAGGCAAAAATGAACAAAGGGGGCTACTCAAACTAAAAAGCTTCTGTACAGCAAAGGACACCATCAACAGAACAAAAAGGCATCCTACAGTATGGAAGAATATATTTATGATGACATATCCAATAAGGAGTTAACATTTCAATATATATAAAGAACTCACATGCCTCAACACCCAAAAAGCAAATAACCTCATGAAAAAATGGGTGGAGGATCTGAACAGACACTTCTCCAAAGAAGAAATTCAGATGGCCAACAGGCACATGAAAAGATGCTCCACATCACTAATCATCAGGGAAATCCAAATTAAAACCATAATGAGATACCAGCTCACACCAGTTAGGATGGCCAGCATTCAAAAGAAAAGGAACAACAAATGCTGGTGAGGATGCGGAGAAAGGGGAACCCTCCTACACTGCTAGTGGAAATGTAAATTAGTTCAACCATTGTGGAAAGCAATATGGAGGTTCCTCAAAAAACTACAAATGGAAATACCATTTGACCCACAAATTCCACTCCTAGGAACTTACCCAAAGAAAACAAGATCCCAGATTCAAAAAAACATATGCACCCCTACGTTTATTGCAGCACAATTTACAGTAGCCAAGATATGGAAGCAACCTAAGTGTCCATCAGTAGATGAATGGATAAAGAAGATGTGGTACATATACACAAAGGAGTATTATTCAGCCATAAGAAGAAAACAAATCCTACCATTTGCAACAACATGGATGGAGCTAGAGGGTATTATGTTCAGTGAAATAAGCCAAGCAGAGAGAGACAAGTACCAAACGATTTCACTCATTTGTGAAATATAATAACAAAGCAAAACCTAAGAAACAAACAGCAGCAGACTCACAGACTCCAAGAAGAGACTAGCAGTTACCAAAGGGAAGGAGTAGCAGAGGGTGGGTGAGAGGGAGGGAGGGAAAAGGGGGTTAAGGGGCATTATGATTAGCACATATAATGTAGGGGGGTTACAGTATAGCACAGAGAAGACAAGTAGTGACTCTAAAGCATCTTACTATGCTGATAATATGGGTGAATGTCATAATGACAAAGTTGCTCCTGTGAAACCTTCATAAGATTATATATCAATATGGTATTAAAACTAAAAGAAAAAGATTTTAGATTTGATTAGATTCAGTCTTGAGAAATAAAACTACTGAAAAATCACCTAAATATGAAGAAGTTAATCATTGTGCCTATAACAGTAGAACATTTTACCTGAAGCTGATTAAGGGAGAGGCAGTCTGTTGAATCTTCAGCAAAACCACTGCTATCAGAATGCTGACTTGCAGTACGTAACAGGTGATCTACAAAAAGAAACGTAGTTATGCAAGACTGCTAAATATGATTTCAGTGAGAGCAATAGTACAGACATATGTTACAAGATTGATTCCTACTTAGAAAATTGTGTACCACATATGCAAAACTGTGGTTTCAAAGCAGAGAAGATACCTTGAATTCAAACAAAAACTGATTCAGATCTATCCGAAATTCTCAGTGTTCAGTGGCTAATTAAACTCCAATATTATATATTTTGGTAAATCCAATGAATGTCTTATTCTTGGAGGACAATTGGCCAAAATAAAAAATGGCTCTAATAAAAATAAAAGTCCCAAAGTAAACCACTTCCATTATATAAATATGTAACAACACTTAGTAGGTGAAATTAAAAGTTTGTAAAAACTTTTATTATCTTTCTAATAAGAAAATAAGAATATAATTAAGACTGGTAATTTGTATCAAGCTACTTAAATGTCTCCTATGTTGCAAATTATGCAAACATTTCAAAGTTATGTAACAATTATTTCATACCAATTGCACTAAACAGTCAAATAAGTTCAACTAGCACATAATAAATCTTGTAAAAAACCCTGTTTATTCTTCTGCCTCCAAACTCTAATTCCAGGTATGAATCCCCAAAAATGTTTTAACCAAATAAAAAGGTGAACCAAGCACAGCAAGAATGACACAACAGTCAATTCTGCAGAACTTCAAAAATAAGAGGCTAAATATAAATAACATGTTTACCAAATCCACATTCAAGATCTGAATGAAATAAAGAACTCAATAGTATACTTGGATAAAATTCAAATCAATTAAAATTTGCCTGACTTTTAAAAATTATCTCACTGCAGCTTCAGTTTAACCTAGCATCATGGAATAACTTTTTTCTCATTAACTATCAAGAATAATTTTTTGGTGATGTTTTGAAGTTAACAAAACTGCAAAATGAAATATAGGGGACTGACCCCATATCTTTGATAAGTGCAGGTAAACTGGACTAATTGTGAAATAATTGGAATAAGTTGTTAGCATAGGTACAAAGTATACATTATACTGAAAAAATTATTAACATCTTATGTCATAGCATGTATCACCATAATTGTGTGTTTGCTTAACATCTTATGTCATAGCATTTATCACCATAATTACATTTGCATACTTTTTTACTATATTATTAACTTTTTTTACTAGATTATGAATCTTCTAAAGAAAGGAACCTCATTTACTCTTCACTGTACCTAGAACAAGCTAACAATAAAAATGTTTGCTGAATGAATCAATGATAACGACTTCCTTAAAGCAACAACAGAATTAAGCAGTCTCCTTAAATGATTTAGAAGTATAATTGTCCACCTGGCTGGGCAAAGGGCAATTGCCAGATAGCTCAGCGGAGCCCGAGTGGCCAGCTCCACTCAGGTTCTCTTTGCTAATGAGTTTATCTGCAATGGAGTACAGTCTGCACTGAGTTAACCTCTCTCTCAGTGGTGAGCCCCACTTTAGTTCACACAGGATGGGGTAGACTGTAAACTAGTTCAGCTTCAAAGCAGTGTCAGGCAGTGGCAAGAACAAGGAGGCCTGGGTTCAAGTACTAGTTTTATCTCCATAAGCAATAACTTTTCTCCTCTGCAAATGGAACAGTAATTCTCCTATCTACCTCGACCTCGCAGGGTTAACTCAGGAATTAAAGCTGTAGATTAAACTATTCTGTAAACTGCAGATCACAATCTAGTTTCTTTGGGCAGCCATTTCAGTTTCACAAAAAAACACAGTTCTCCACAGAAAAAGGCGGAACCAAAGAATTAGACCTCTGGACTAATTGAAGAGTTACATTATTTCTAATTAAATTAAGAAGTTAGAGCAAACATTGGAGAACAAAACAAAATATGGGAATTTTATTTGTCCAGTATCATAAACAGAACACTTGTACACTGCTAGAATAAAGAAAATGCCATTTGCCTTCTGTAATAAAGAAAATGTTGGACTGCTCTCACATTCTACTGAATGTTAATTGTGACATGAGTTGAGTCACTAAATCTCTCTGGGCTGGACTGGATTTGAGATTAAGCTCATCGTAACTTCAAAAGTCTTATTACTAAAGTGCAAAGTATTTTTATACATGCATTCTAAGCATTTCCACCAAACTTATGAAATGAATGTATTACCATTGATTCTAATTCTGCAATTATGACTAATCTGATACTTGCATACACATTATCTAAATACGATTAGGCTACCTTCAAAAATAACTAAAACACTTGTTGTTCCTCTCCCACAGGCACACACAAAAACATTCTACTGAGAATTTGTAAATGTGATTCATAAGAATGTAAACATATTTACCTAGGCCACCAGAAATAAGAGACCCCATATTGCTAAAAGAAAGAAATCCAGTTGTGAATACAAACGACATTCCATCTTTCCCACTACAGGGAGCTTGCTCTTGAAAGGTCTTAAAGTAATTATACTCTTTTTATCCCCTGCCCACCTATCCAATGCAAAGATGGCTGTGAACTCTGCAACACAGCTCAGAAACATATACATATATTTATGAACCTGCAAGGGGAAGAAAATTAAACAGGAAAGTTCATTTTGTGTCTGACCAGAACTGCAGTGGCCTAGTGAGAGCAGAGCTCTTATTCTTAGTACCATAACTCCAGTAAAAGAAAAATTAGATGACTTCAATGTCATTTTACAGATCAGGAGAGAATTCACAAGTCATTTCTTATTCTAGGACTATACATATGAATCTTTGTTTAAAAAAAAAACCACGGTGGTTCAGCATGTGTAAAGTTTTAAAAATAAACAGTCCTACCTTCGGTGGTCATTTTAACTTCTTTACTGCCTCTCTCCTTTTCTCTCAATCTCTAAAATTTGTGACTTTACAGATCAATAATGCTTTTTTTTTTCTTGTTGCAAATTAAAAGTGAAAGAAAGGATTCAAAGGATCTTTGGTCAATAATTAATAATTCAAGAGAAGAACTATATCTCCTGCCACTCACCTTTGATCCATAGTTTAAATTGAACTAGCTTACTGCTGAGAAATTGGTGTTGTTTGCCAGAGGCATATTCATGTATTATACCTAGGAACCATATTTAAACATTGAAAACCTAGGAGTGGATAATAAAAGTATGTATTTCAAACATAGCCATGTAAAAAGTAGGCCTGAATCCATTGCTCAATCATTTCCCATCTAGCCCTTACGCAAAACTGAAAAATATTTTAGAGTATACAGAATTGAATAATGACATCATTACAGGATAAGCAAACTAAAATTACTTTATGAGCACAAAAGCCTTCAGGAAGATAGAAAAAAATCTATAACCTAACCATCATGTAGTTGCCTACCTGCTTTTTTAATCTTTTTACACTTGTAAGTGCTACAAATACTAATACATAAAACGACTTTCCAAATCACTGGTGACACTTTGGTAATGTGCTTGGGAACTAGTAGATATTGGTCTACTTACCTCGCTTTGACTTGGTAAGACCTAGCTGGTAAGCGGCTGGAACATGAGGAGCTTCACCCTCCGTACTTTGAACCTAAAGAGTTTTTAGTTAAAACTTGAAAAATCTTTGTCAAAGAATACATCTTGATACTCATTTACTAATCAACCTAACTAAAAGGGTATTAATGCATTATATATGCAAATATTGCAAGACATCTCAAAATTGTCAGAATGCCCCAAATCTCAATTTTATGATCTATTTTCCACTTAACAGCAGGGCTGCAAGTTTGTAGCTGGCAAAGAAAAATGACTGCATGTAAAAACTACTTCATTAAAAAAAAGTTGCTATTAAATGAAAAATAGATCCATAGGAAAACATTCTTCTCTAAATTTTAAACTTCAAAGTGTAAGGTCAATCCTAGGAGAAATGCTAACACACTCACAGGAGCAAACCATGTGTGACACACAGTTGAAGCAATTACAAGTCTTCCATCTTTGAAAAATGGTACATTGTGCTCCCATTACAAAATGTTATACAATCCCACACATTTTCAGGTATCAAAAACTGCTCGTGTGTAAGACTGTTTTGTTCTAAGATAACTGTTAAGACACAACTTGGAAGTTCTAAGCAGAAAAGCTGGTTTCATTACAGAACTAAAATGTTGAAAGATCTTAACCATGAATCCTCTGAAAATATGTTCAAAAGGTATCAAACAAGTAAAAGCTGTCTTTTTTCAAGTTCAGTTGGACAATATCCACCATATCATAGATAAGTTTTCACAAATGCCTAAGGTGCCTAACTGGTTTTCTTGGTTTCACTGGAGATGGCTGGTAATTACAGGTATGCTTTGGTTATGTAACTATACTCCTATTATGTTAATGTGTGTGCACAATTTAAGTAGTAGTTTAAAACCTTTACATGCTGAAGTTACTCTACAAGAAGATATGTCAAAGAAATAATCAATCTTCCCATGTTTTCTTCCGCCTGCTACTTCTATAGCTTTTCTTCTTCCTTCCTAATTACAACCCTTAAATAGAATTCGTGCCTCATATCAAATTTACCGAGTATCATAATTCTTCCAAGTGGTAAAGATACCTCAAGACAAATACTGGGCATAGAAGCTACAGGGCATAAATATGCAAAGAAGTAAAAAGCTAACCTTTTCAAACAATAAGGCTTCTCTCTCACTTACCAACTTAACATTTCCCTGTATGGCCCCGGAAGATGACTGGTTAGCCAGAGACGGGTAAGATTCCTCAAGGGAGGAACAACCTAAGACAGGCACAGTCGCAGGGGGGTCATCAGGTGAGAAATTGGGGATCAACAGAGGTGAAGCTTAGAACCTCACCCCTCCTGTTCTGAGAGAAATCTTCTGCATACGTGGATGTTTTGTTTCCCTTGTCTATCTTGGATTAACACATAGTCTACAGGCACACACCTGATCATCTACATTTGCTCTCTTACAACACTAAACTATGTTTTCTACCTTTATCTTGTATCTACCTACCACTTCAGCACTTTATTAAAAATAATAATAATAAAGAGAGAAATGTGGTATCCACATATAAATCAAGTATAAAAACCAAATGAGTATTCATATTTGAACTGTTGATAGTTCATAATGCATGAGCAAAACCAAAAGTTTCTGTGATGACTGTCCTTGTACTGTTCACTATGTAACTTATTCACTATGTAAGAATTTCTTCTCCATGTAAGAACTTGTTTGTTATGCCTGAGAAGATTGGAGACTGACGAAAATTAGGCTTGGGGTGGATTAACGATTGTGCATTGAGCATTGACTCCCCTATACAGAATTTTATTGTTGTTAACAACCATTTGATCAATAAATATGAGAGATGCCCTCAAAAAAAAAAAATAAAGTACAGACTTCCAATGGTAAAATAAATAAGTAACCGGGATGTAATGTATAGCATAAGGAATATAGTCAAGATATTGTAACAGCTTGGTTGGGTGATAGCTGGAACCTAGAATTGTCATGTATATAAATGTTTTATCACTGTGTTGTACACCTGAAACTAATGTAATATAATACTGTGCATCAACTACCCTTCAATAAAAAATAATTATCTAAAAATAAAATAAAATAAAATAAAATAAAAACACTATTCCTAGTCTATTCTCTTCACCAACATAGATCGTGTTTTGTCCCACCCTATGAGGAAAGGAGGTTCCTATGGCCAGGATCCTCACCTAACCCTAAACCACTTGATGATGTAATTGGCCTGCTGCTAGGTAAAACCCTGGTAGTTTTGAGCTATGAATACAATAAAAAATAAATATTCCATAGAAGAAGAGTGAATGACCAATATGAAAAAAAGCCCACAGGTTAAAGTTATTACTACCCAGTTTAAAAATCGACCTGATGGTGATGTTCTACACAGTTCCATGAATCCAAGTTTGCAAGTCTTTTGAAAATTGAAAGCACACTGGTCATTTAAAACCATCACCTATTAATCAGGTATAAAATAGTTTCTACTATTCTTCGTTATTATTGAAAAATTATAATGTATTCTTCAAAGCAGCAGACATAAATTCAATAGGAAAACCATTGTTTTGTGTGCAAGGAAACAAAATGAACTTCTTTTTATATTCAACAAAAGGTCTATTATTAGTCTCTATTCAGGCTTGGCCTAGTTCAAAGTTTTCTGTAAAGTAAATATCAAACGGACCAAAAAAGTGGGGCAGAAAGCTTAGGCACAATGTTATGATATACTAAATTATACTCTCTCATTTTTAAATGGAGATTTGTCACATATTCTATTCCTTGGAGTTATACAGTAAGTCACAAAATAACATGACTTAAATGAAAATGTATTCTCATATACAAGTCTTCAAAATGCTACTCTATAGGGAGGAGTCAAAGAGGACTCCAAGATTTTTACTCTGAGCAAACAAAAATGAAGTTGCCATTTACTGCCTTAAGGAGGACTGTACGAAGTTCAAGTTTTAGAGGAGAGATTAAGAGTTTGGTTTTGCTTAGACACAGAGAACAGACTGGTGGTTGCCATCGGGGAGGAGGGTGAGGGAACAGGTGAAGGGGAGAAACATTAGTGAGAATGCCTGGTATCTTAATCTGGGCAATGGTTACACGAGTGTATACACATGTCAGAATTCATTGACCTGTATGCTAAGATTTGTGGATTTTATTGTATGTACCTGAATATAAGAAAATGGAGAGTTTGGTTTTGTACTTAAAAAAAAAAAAGATGCTACTCTATAGCAAAAAAAAAAAAACCCTGCTCCTTCCATCCTTTATTACAAATTACAATTGCAAGCTCTAATTAATTGAAAGGAAGGCTCTTTTTTTGCTGAAAGAGTCATAATTTACTAATAAAACTACTGAAGTCAGGATCCTTCTTCCCACTTAGCAAAATCATCAATCACTTGTTGAAGACAGAAACATATCACATGCTAGTGATAATGGTTGAATTTCATAGCTTATTATGTTTTAGTATTGGTCACAGTTATGGAAAGAAGAGCAGTCAAATTCAAGATGGGGTATATAGACCACAGAAAATTACGAAACAACTTAGATTTACATAGCAAGAGATCCTCTATTCAATGGTTTCAAATTCTCAGTAGGATTCCGGTCATTTGCTACAGGCTGCCTTTCATTAAATTAACTATAGCTAAATATTGGTAACTGAATTGAGTGGATAATGGGTGGTCATTACACTATTTTCTCTACTCTTTAGGGAAGTTAGAAAGTTTTCATAATAAAAATTACAAAAAACAAAAAACCCACCAAATCAAAATGATAAAAACACTGGTCTCAGTATTTGGGGATTTAAAACTGTATGAAAGCAACTTTAGAGTAAACCACACATTGAGTTATTTCATTTTTAAATGTTTTAATAAAATAAAGACTATACTTTTTGAAATAAAAGTCCTGCTATGTTAAGTACATACTTTTTTTAAAAAAAATCTTATATTTATCTTGACTAAGATACATCTTCCTGGCACAATACTATTGCACTGTGTTCTACAGAGCAGCAGTTATGTGGAATGTCCTAACTCAAATAATCCTTCCTTTAAGGTTTAAAGAGACCTGTATAGCAGCTTTTTAAAAAAGAAAATTTAAAGAACTGGAAATTTATAAATTATAATTATGATTTTTAATGACATCTCAAAAAATTTCAAAGGAAAGCATTATTTTTCCAAGTATGGGGCTGTGCATGAAATGGCATTCTTGTCCAGTATCTGACCCTATATCAAGCATTCTGACCTTTATCAAGTCGTACGGTGTAGTCAATAGTAGCAGGTTTGTACAAAGTCCTGAATTCAAGTTTTAATCATGCTATTTACTGGCTCAGTGGCCTCAGATAACTATCTGAATTATCTGTGATAATTACCTCAGTTTTCTTAACTGAGTGGAGTGTCTTTAGGATGATCAAATGTGATTTTTAAATACTGAAACAATGAAGTGGTAAAAATTTATAACCATTCTCTCTGCTATCCTCCAGGCACTCCCTACACTGACACCCTTGATGCTACCCTCCAATAAAGGCACTGATACCAGAGGGAATGGTACATCCCTCAGAAAGATGACGAAGGAACACTGTTGTCAAGTATACTGGGGAGGGGAGGGGGACGTTTCCTCATCTGCAAAGGGAGAAACCTGGAAAATGAATAGAAAAATCTCTTTCTGTGTGCTACTTTATGATTCTATTATTTACTGCAAATTTTCATCTTAAGAAAACCTGGCAAGTTGTACACATATACACACACACACACACACAAGGTTTACTTTTCTACTGTCAGGTAAGTATTTTTTTTTAAAGAAGTTAATTAGGTCTTTCAGATATATATCAAACAACAAAACTAAGTGGTTAACTGGGCTTTGAAGTAACAGACATCAATGCATGTGTCATGTTAGAGTTCATATTCTAATGCAGACACAATATAACAGTTAAATTTGAGAGGCCAAAGGAACAACTTAACTATCTGTCAAGTATCTCATTGATTTAGGATTAGCTCAGGCCAATAAACAGAAAAGAATCCTGAAATTTAATGGCTAAAAATAAGCTGAGATACATTAGTGAAAACAAGTTTAAAAACACAAAACTTCAGTAGCTTAAATAATTATGTGTATTTCCAATAATATCTATATTTGAATATAAGTACATTTATAGAGTGAGAAGACACAGAACAACCTATTTATAGCAACATACAGATATAGGTTTTCCTTCCTCTAACATTTGAGTATGAGGAATTTTCTTTTATACCTAAAAGATGAACAATTGCTTATTGAGTAGGATCACTTTGGTTTAACTGTGAATCAGCATACTACTAATCTATAGCTCTAGAGAGTTATCATGATGCATTCATTCAAAATAAAGTATTTCAAGAAGAACACAAAAATTACCTACGAAAGTCAGTAAGAATTAGAAAACTCAGGAGAAGGATTTTACAACTTTTAGACACACTGGAATGTTTTTAATAGTCTACGAAACATTTTTTATAAAGCAAACTTACTTTTAATTGGCCTTTTATTTTCTTTTTCTTAACGTAAGAAATTGTTACTTTCATTCTCAAAGGCCTATGTCTGTCTTGCCATCTATATAACTCTACATTTAAATATTTTCTCTCTTTGCTCATGCTGACTGTCATATCTTACCTTCTGCCTCAGAGAAATTAAGCAGCTTCATGCACAGAGCCATGTCCGCAACATTTTCTCTTACACAAAGAGGGTGGCATTCAGTTAATCTGAGAACTGGTTTACTGAGAGGGAGAGGGAGGGAGTGTGCTCTAACTCACATTTATTCACTGTTATTACAGGAAGAAAGTTCCCAGTAGGAATCAAAAACCTCAAGGGAAAGGAGTCCAAAAGAAAACAGTAACAACCTACTTTGAATGGGATCTAAAAGTTTGCTTCAGTTAAGATTGTTTTCTTCACTTGTCAATGACTCAAATCATGCTTGGGAGAAGAGGAAATTAAAGAAAAACATTACTTCCCTTTTTTTATCCATTGTTCTACATGTTTTCTAAAGTTCCCAAAGGCATAAAAACAATTCTAGGAGGGTTTTATCCATGTTTTAAATATATCTAAAGAACAAGGATTCATTATCCTAAAAATTCCTCATATTTACAATGCAGCTATGGTTGACCACATACTCTTTTTTTCGAAAACAAAACTCTTCCATTATTCTTCAACCACTAATACCTGCTATCCTATACTTCAAGAAAATGATAATTTCAATGTCACACACATTACTTTCCTGGTATTTCACTTATTAACTGCTTTTGCCAGTAGAGGGAGCCAAAAATAATCAGTCTACCATTAAATATTAACTTGCCACCAAGGTGCATCTAACTAGCCATTTTTTTTGAAGTTTTAAGGACCTTTTGTGTATACTACCAAGAAAATTTTTTAAAATTATATCTTAGAATTCATGAATTCTAGAAATTAAAAAGCAACATAATCAGAATGTCTTCTCATCTGAGTCACTGATCTAACATAAATCTGTTTAAATTTTTATACTCTGCTATTATATTAAAACAAGGAAATTCTTATCTAATTGTCATAGAAGAGGGGGAAGACAAGAAGTTACATGAAAGGTAGAACAAGTTAGATCAAAACATAGTCAAAAAGGAATCAAATAGTAAAATAGAACAAAGGAATTTTAATTAAAGCAGTCATAATTTTCTAGATTCATTATAATGAAAATAAATTATATTAGGAATTAAATAGGATAAATATTAAAACATATAGAGAAATAAGGGAAAAGGAAGTTTACAAACACTGTAAAATATTTCTAAGATTTGCTCCTGCTCCCTTTTTATTTCACTTTTTAGTTAGAAGTATTAAAAGATACATTCAAAGATGAAGAAACAGTAAATAGCTATAACAGGAATCAAATTTTGCAATAAATGAAAAATCTTCACTAATGTGAGATACATATTCAGCTAAGTGGATATTTGTGAGGAAAATTAATTTATCCTGTTTTCTTATTCCCTAAAATAAAGGCATGTGATTCTTGAAACTATTGGGAGCTATTATTACTAAAACTATTTTGTAACAAATTTAAAAAAGAATTGCACATTATATAATTAATAGCCACAACTCCTCAGGAGTACATATATGCCTCAGTTTCCTCACATGCAAAATGAGACTACCACTGCCTGCCTCACAGACTGAGAAAGAAAAGTACATCAAGAGCCTGCTTACAAGGTCTGCCACAAGACAGATGCTTGATAAACTTCTGTTTCCTACCCCAAGCTATATAGTTCCAATGCATAAATATCAGTTCTATTTAAAAGCAGTTTTAGCTGAACTTCATCAAAATAAATCTCTTTTATCTTGTCCAATTCAAAGTTTGTGTACACACAGGAATATCACTAGGTAATAATAAAAAGTAACCCAATGCTGGTCTTCTGGGCTTGCAGCAATTCTATGCAGTGGCCTTTCAACCCTTCTTCCTTAAGGTTTCCTACCATCCCCTTCAAGAACATAGTATCTTCATGTTCTTTCCAGTCCCATGCCAAAACCTATGTTTTCAAAGCCTCCTTCACACTTACCCTTTCCACTGAGATACTTTAAGAACAGCTTGCCTAAAGGCACATAACAACTCAGTGGCAGAGACAGAACTCAAACCCATTTGACTTCAGAATCTGTATTTTTAATTATTAGGAATATTGACTTGAATTTGAGTATTCTCTTAGGGCTTTCTCAGGACATCAAAACTGAGAGAGAAAGGGGGTTAAAGTTTCTATCAGCAGATGACAGCTCTAGAGGAACTGATGAACTGTCCCATTACCTTGACAAGGGATAGTCCTATGACCACTTCTTGCTTTGTGAAACACAGAACAAAAAATCTAGGAAGTCAAAATTAGGATGATCTTTTTCTAGTACAAATCTATTAGCCATCTTTCATTTTATAAACATTTTTTGGCACTTTACTTTCTTAATTTACTCTTTGCAACAGGTCTTAGTAATTTTTCACCTACCTCTTCCATTTCAAAGGAGTCCTTCTGCTGTGCCATTATATTTCTTATAGATGGGAGCATCAGTGGTGCACATGGCTCTTTTTCAGGTGTGGACATATGGACACTTTTCAGCTCGTTGCTATTTTCCAGCTCACAGGGGCTGGACATGTTGAAATCGCTACCTAAATCAGATTCTGTAAAACCAGATTTTTCACCCAGTTTATTCTCATGACTTCGAGTTTCTTTACCTTGCTCACTTTCAGTTTCTTGGTTAAAATTACTGTTTGCTTTATCAAAAAGTCTATCAATGTCAGCATTCTCTGTAACAACTGCTGAACTACCTGGTACTTCTTCTTTAACTGTAGCCAACATGGAAGATGACTCTTTCTTCTTTACACTTTTTTGAGACTTTTGATCATTTTTATTGCCACTTTCTTCGATCACTGAAACATTCAGAATCTTTCCTTTTTCAGTTGCTGGGGACGGGCTACTACCTTCTCCTTTCTCTGTTTTATCAACACATAAATTTAGTTTTGACAGTGTTTTCATTAAACGATTTGCAGTGTTACTTCGGGTTAAAGGTGGAGGTGTGTCTGTCTCCTTGTTAGAGGTCACTGAGGACATACTTCCAATTCTCTGCAGGGGAGTCCCAGAGACTTGGGAATATAAAGAAGAAAATGCATTGGCCACAGTAGTAAGCACTTCAATTTGACGAAAACGGCCTACAAAAGGAAAATATCATTAAATTATATACATTTTGCTTATATATGTGTGTATGCACACACACACACACACACACACACACACACACACACATTAAACTATTACTCTTGTTTAGAATTCCACAAACTACTTAGAGCACTAAAATCATGAAACCAGACTTTTTTCCTTTCTAACCCTTAAAATTACTCTGCATTTACTGGGGAAGAGGAAGATTTTTCACTTACCTAAGCACTATAATTTACATTTTAAAAAACCAGAAAAGAACCATACAGCATGACAACACTGAACAAAAGAGAAAGGACTAGCTATTGACCTTCAGCTGTGATTTTGTTTTTAGGTCTTTGGACTCCGCTAAGAACTCAAATGTTCATTGAAGAAAATGTACTTAAGTATGTATTATATACCTAATTTGTGGGAGGAGTAGATTATAGATCTCTTGTTGATTCAAGAAACAACTACGGACCCCATTTTTGGAACTTTTGGTCAACACAGAAAAACAAGTAAAGATATAATATGAATACAAATGATCAAATCAGCCATGCTATTTTATATTTACAGAAAAGTGCCTGAAATGGACTGACCTCATTTAATAGTAAAAATGCTCCTCCCCTACGACCAAAAGCAATCTGGAGGTAAGTTTAAGTATAATGTTCTATAAATCAGTAGAATAGGAAGCACAGAGAAGAACAGAATAATAAAAATTCAGAATAAAACAGCTATTAGGTTAAACAACTTCAATAATTAAATTTCCAATGCTATTCCTAGAAATTAGTAGAGTTTTAAAAAATAAGACCATTTTGCTGTGGATACTATACAATTTAAAAAATAATACACTAACATTTAAAAACCTTACTTGTTAAAGCATAATTTGGGTTTTCTACTTCCATCCGTTGCATCTGAGCACTCAAAAATACTTTAATATCTATCCCTCTGGCAAATGATGATGAATTAAAAAATCTGGAGGGAATTTTAGAAGCAATATCTGGTTCATCTCGTCCAAATCCAAGATTATAAAGAATTTCTTCAGGATCTTCCTCATAAAGTTCCAACAACTCTGAAACACTACAAAAAATTAAAATAAAAATCAAGATATGAAAAAAGTTTATAGTCCACATCACATAAATGAATTCATATTCTTGCTTTCCTGTGATAAAATCTTTTTCTACAGCTTCTGCTCTTTAAATCATTATTTACTTCAGCGTATTTATATACTGTGTACTAAATGTGATACTTAACCCTTATAAGGGGTCCATTTGTTAAAGCTGTTAGTATTGGGCAAAAGAGCCAACCACTAAGACATATAGCAAGAGAATCTCTAAGTGATTTCTCACCTTATTTTTTTTGTCATTTTAGAGTCCCAATAAAGCAGCTAAAATAATTAGATAACTGGTGAGGGAGAATGAGGAATAGATTAAGGAAGAAATGAAAAAGGAAAATACACTAGGAAGTTGGTAGAACTTTGGTACCAAAGAACATTCCACAGAATGTGAGCTTCTCTGCTATTTTACCAGTCCTAGCAAAGGCAGTAAAGGTAAATAGCCTGATCTCAGAAAAGTGAGGAAGAGCCTACTTTGCACCTTTCTCTAACCCCTCCCACTCAGAAAGTGGGAGGAGTAAGGTAAGGAGAAATGGGCTACACAAAGGCATTTTGTTGCTCTGATTCTACCAGGAATTAAACATTTATTGTCCCTGTCTCATATAGGTGATCATGCAAGCTTTTTGAGACTCACTGAGGAATACAGGAATGTTAGAGATGGAACCTGAACAGAAGGAATTATCAATGTTTCAAAGAAAATGCTCAGATTCCAATATAATAATCTACATAACATTTTAAACTGGTTCCATAGGCACATGCACCTACTTACTATAATATATAGTTTAAAGGTCTTTGTTTAAATATGTTAAAATAAACCAATGCTTAAATATCAAGTTTTAAATTGGAAGGTTTTTTTTTTTTCTGATTTTCATGTCAAAGTACCTCAAGACCCTAAAAGGAATGGAGACTTTTGGAAGTAGTTGTTCCACTATGGCATTCCTCTTTCAAGTTGTTGATAGGCCACAAAATATTCATTAATGGATTCCAACAGCATTACATACATACTTGTTACTTTCTTTTTAATCTTAAATTTTTAAAGAAAAGCTCCTGTCAGTTATGCTGATCCACGAAACACTTTGGATTCCTCTGATTTCATACTACCAAGCCAAATCCAAGACTTAAAAAGTATTGAGTAGGTCATCTATAACACGATGTAATTATAGCATAATTCCAAAGTAAGTTACCTTGAGACTGTCCCACTACTCTTCCCAGATCCAGTGGAATTCATACTTCTCCCTTTCTGATGAAACTGTAGTCTTCTCTCTTTGGCCAACATATTATTGCTATAAACAAAATCAGGTTATATAAAACCTTATTTTCATAAGTGTTCTACATTTTCAAAAGGAATAGAACAAAAACAGCTACCTACCAGTTTTCGATTTGTGTATCAGTGTCATGGAGTTGATTGGCTACAGATGAAAAGAATAGATGTGGAGCACGGCTGTTAGTATGACAGTAACTTTTATGACACAATCAGCAAGAAAGCAAATCAGCCACAATATTATAGCTGAATGTCTAATATGCCAAATTCTTGTCTTGGTTCATTAAATCTGCAGAATTACAAGTACTATAAAGACTGATAAAAAACAAAACCTATAGCTTGGGTGTTTTGTTTTTGTTAGCACTGTGAAAGTACCTACACTTCAACTGAATGTTAAAAACAAAAAGTCATAAAGATAACCAACTAAATTTATTTAGCAGTTTAGAAATAAGAAGAAAATAAATGGCACATGTGGTTCTAGTTATTAAATTTAAAAGGTGTTAAGAAACAATAACAAGAGCAAAAACATGACAGCATTAAGTAAGCATGGCAATAGTATACATCAATTTCTAATGTGATTTTTAAGGTTGAAAATTTACTCAAGTTACAACCTATTTTTTCATTCATGTACTTTGAAAATTGCTACTCATTTCAACTTAAGTTTCCGTTTAAAAATTGCCTTTCAACTTTATAGTACTTACAAATTCTACTGATAAATATTGTTAATGTCAAGTTTAGAGTGAATTAAATTTACTATATTTATTTTGAGACAAAGAAAGATATTAATTACAAACATTTCTATTTCACCATACCAATTTTTTTCACTTCTGATCTGCAAAGTCATGACAATTTCTTATGTTTCTTTGTACATCCACCAAAAACTTGCCTAACACATAGCACCCAATAAATATTTACTGAATGAATGAAAATAATCATGACATAATTTTCAGTAAAATAGCATAACAGATCCACTCTTCTCTGGGACTCCCTTTTAGGTTATGCTTCCAATAAAATCATTCAGTGTCAATGAATAGAGCACAGAGGACTTTCAGGGCAGTGAAACTACATTATATGATATCATAATGATGGATACATGTCATTATATATTTCCCAAACAGAATGTACAAGACCAAGATTAAACCTCAATGTGAACTATGGGCCGTGGGGTAATCGTGATGCCTCACTGTAGATTCATCAACTGTAACAGATGCACCATTCTAGTGGGGGACACTGATAATGGGGGAGGCTACACATACATAGGGGCAAGGAGTACAAGTGAAATTCTTTTACCTTCCCCTCAATTTTTCTGGGAACCTAAATTCTAAACAAATAAAGTCTTTAAAAAAATTCTGTATTATTAAACTACTAAAGCAAATATCAAAAGTGCTATTTAGAGTAATACTGAAATACATTTTAATAAGGGTTGACAACATGTTCAATTATACTGACTGGGAAGCAGTACATTTAAGTTCTTTATACAATTTATTCCTTGAAAGCATATTAACAGAATAAAATCTAATATATTCACATATTCTAGAGTTTTCAATGTTAGAAGGTTCTAAGTAAGTAATAAGTAATCTAAATTCAGACTGAAAACAGCAAAAGATCAAGGATATCAAATTCAGTGGATAAATTATTCAAACACTTAAAATTTAGTAAGATTAAATGAAACCCTTTTATTTTTATAAAAAGCACACATTAACAAACCAGCTGCATAGCTACCAAGAATCTTAAAATACCAGTGAAATAATAAAATAAAAAAAAATCATTAATTTCACATTGTAGAAAGCATTATGAATCCACAGGAAAGGATGACATAACCTGTGCAAATTTAAACACAGCACAATACACTTTTAAAATGCTTATGCAGTCTACAATAGACATCAGCATAATTACTTTTAATTAAATTCTAGTAACTATTTTCTATTTGCCCCTTAATGTTCTAAAAATCTAGAAAAAGAGGAAAGAGGAAAGACAGGAGACACTTGAATGCAAGGAGAAAGAAAAACTGCAGCTGTAAGTCTGACACCAAGGCTACCTCATACTAAAGAATAAGCTTCATTTAGTTTTCTCAATATTTAAGCATCCTTCCTTCCGTGGGACAATTCTCTCGGTTATGTATCACTATTGTTTGCCCCCCAAAGAGTTCCTTTAAGCACTTAAGTCCAAGGAACACATATAAACATATCACAATGGTTTTCGGAGCAGTTCCTACAAGTACCCTACAGGTTCTGACAAGGTTATTAACATAAAAAAGGTTCTGTAAAATGTGTCTGAGCCATTTTTAGGATCTTTAAATTTAGCTTTGAGAATTGTAAACCTGAAGCCACTTGACTTTGAATTTTAAAACCATATGAAAATACCATTCTTCCACACACATACGTACCTTCAGCTCCCAATGACAAATCATCTTCAAAACTTCCTCCATTTCTCACAAGCACACCTGAAAGAAACATTCTAAGATTCATCCTGGTGTTCTGTTCTTCCTAACCACCATATAAAATCACTGTTTTAGTTAAAACAAATTGACCAAGCAAAATAAGGCAGAGTAAAGTGTTTCAGACCTGAATGTACTCGTGAATTATCCTGATTACACAATTTCAAGAAGCATGTAAATAAAATAAAGCTTTTACTTTATTTTAAAGAAACCATGATTTGCAGCCAAGTTGTTAGAAGCCCCGATCTAAATACAGGCTATCTTATACTTATTATGCTTCTGAAGATATTCAATCAGATAACATCTTACCCAAGAGTTTCATGCAAAAACCAGATCCCAGAGCAAGCACTCCTTTTACTCCCCTTATTTTAAGTCAGGAGCTCAAGCTAGATTTTCTTTACTATAAACATTTTTATATGCTTTGCCACTAGCTGCATATTCTTGTTGTACTTTGAACTTTAGAATGCTGTTGTGCACAGGTGGTAAAATTTCAGGTGTGGCAATTTCATTAAATGTAAGCAAAGAAATGCGGCACTCAAGCTGACCTAGTTCACTCAATATATACTTCCCATATGTTTACATATATTTCTATACTTAATTAGTCTTTATAATACCTAACTGGACAATAAAAATATGAGTTTTACATTGTAGAAAGGTTTGCTAATTTGCTTAAACTATACATTGCTTATGATTTCTGACAAGATTTGTCCCTTTTGGCTTTTATTTCAGAACTGCATACTTTATAAATACAAACATCACTTTTATAATACATATACATATTATAGTCTTACTCAGAAGACAAATACATCTACGGTCTTAGAGGACAAATAAAGTAGGACCATCATAAAGAACGTAAGATTTAGAAAGGCAACTTTCTCTTACCCTTGAGTGTATTACTGCTTTGCTCATCCAGTGAGGCTCCCAAAGGGGTACTGAAATCACATAAACATATAACTTTAGTCTTGTTGTCCGGAGAGCTGTCACTGCACAACCTTATACTTAAAATGTTATAGCTAAGCAAGCTTCTAATCAGTTTAACTCTCCTCCAAAAATACACCAGGAATGCGAGTGGATTACATAAGTAATATCCTACTAAGCAAATACCAATCATCAAGTCATTTCGCCAGAAATGATTTAATCACATGTCTGATCTGCCAGCAACTAAGAGGAAGAATTGTAATTACAAAGATAGGAACTGGCATTTTCTTTACAGAAACAGAGAAAGAAAAGCAGACTGACAATAGGCATTAAGAAAATGTCTGCTCCCCTCAATCTCTTCCCTAGAAACAGGTAACAGAATTAATAGAAAACAATCTTTACATTAATAAAATTAAAGTCAGAGTCTAGTTAGAAATAAAGCTCAACAGTTTTCTTAAACCTCATTTGTTAAATCACTAGCATTTCAGAGCACCACTCAGCACCTTCCTTACCCCAACTACTATCTTTTTTGGTATAAATTGAAAAGCTTAAGATTTACCTCTGCCTTTAAATTTAAAATATATATATTGTTCATTTAACTCTGAAAATAAAATCACTAAAAACTCAATTTGAAAATCAACCTTAAGAACTAACCATTGCTAAAAGTCTTTCAATTCTTGTAGTTCAAACACAGATAACTTAGAAATCTTTATTTAAGCAAAAAAATGTTTTCCACTTCTTTCTCAAAACTAAGTTAATACTAAGAAACAGACTTTTATTTTGAAAGTTCTATTGTGATAGAAACCTTTAATCATGTTACAAATTCACATCCAAAATGGGATCATAACAATATCAGTTTCAAAGAAATACTGAAATATCAATTAAATGTTAAACTTTCTGCAAGCAAATATGTAAGAAATGGCAGTTCTTTGAAAATTAGTGCTTTTGAAATGTAAAAAAATCACAAGCAACTACCATAAAATATTAATAAAACCTTTGAGATAATTTTTGCATACATTTTAATAAAACTCTAATTTATGCCTTTAAAAAGCCCTTCTTTCCTGATGGCTGTTTTTTAGTTACAACAAAACACTGAATTACTCCTGCAGATGTCTCTACTGGTTTGTGCACTTCCAAAAAATGGCAAAGAAGCAGAATTCAACTAGCATTCTCCTTCAAAAACAAGTCTCTAGCTCTTATAAGTGCTCTTTTCCAAATTCTATCAAAAACTCTATCCCTTCTTAGATGCTAATTCAAGCAATTTGTCTCCACTTAGGCAAAAAAATGATTATCAAAATAAAGACTCCTTTTACGTAAAGACAACATAGTATCTTTTTTCAGAATATGGACAGCAGTAAGAAAAAAATAAGAATATATAGAGCAAAAATGCTGTCTTCAGATCATTTGTACATAATAATATACAAAGTAGATACATGCCCAACTCTGGGAAGACCCTAAATTGTTACAGGAAAAAAAATAGTTGCATATATCCTAGCAGTGAAATCTGTGATAACACAGTAAACATTAAAAGGCTATTCCTTCTAGCTTTCCCTGGTACAAATGAATGCCCCTTTTGTACAGAATAGGTGCAATTGTAGGGAACAAGAAGGAATCCTATGAAGGAAACCTATGAGGGAAAGAGCCACAGTCTATAGAATCTGCCTGCTTAAATCAATATTAGCAACAAAATTTCTGGAAATTTCAGAGATGATGTGCCTGGTGAATGATAACGTTACCCTACTACATTTATCCCAAAAGATGCAATTACTCACTGTGTATTTGTTATGCTCTCTTACACAATTTAACTCCTATACATCACATAACACAATGCAATTCTTTTGCTCTTAAACCTTTTTTTGTTCATCTTTAGAAGAACATCCATATATTTCATCCTGTCTCAAAGGGTGTATGACACTCCCAATAAAGGTTAAGATCTGTAGTGAAGAGTGTTAGGTAAGGCTCAGGGCAATTCATCAAAACAGGACATCAATAGATTAGTGAGCACAATTTTATGTGTGTTTCGGGAAGAAAAATAAACTGGCACATAATGAGAATCCCTACTCCTTCCCCCAAAAAACTTTCCTAACTCTGGTACCTTAACAAAAGATTAAGGGAAGCCGAAATTGAGATGACAAATACATACGCAGAAGCAAGCACCTCAACAAAAGCTAAAAAGCAACATTCTTTGTACAAGATTTTACATGTAGCAAAAAAAAATCAGAAAAAAATTAAGTACAAAACAAGCATATTTTACTGTAAGATTTACTTGCAATATGATTCATCTCCTCGGTACTTTATAAAACATATTTGTACCAGTTGCCGAAGCATGTAATTAAACAGATATATGCAGTATGGATGCCCGCAAAGCTCTATTTCCCTTCTGTGAATTCCAGTGCCATATGACAAATGCCCATACAAAAAGTACACTACAAGAAAAGTTACTTTTACTAGCTCTCCAAACAGAATTAAGGCACAAAGAAAATAAAACGAAAACCCAGTTAGTATAGTTAGTAAATTAAACTCATTTAAAACACATTTGAAAGGGAAATGATTTAATGCCAAATGGACAGATGTCAAAAAAAAAAAAAATACTGCATGAGATGTGAAAATCCCTTCGAGTAAAAATAAGGCAAGCCTAACAACGTAACACAATTATGTTTTAAGTTTCTGATGCTAAACTAACATCATGCGCGGGAGCTGAAGTCTTAACCAATGCAAAATCAACAGTCACCAAATAGTCAGTGACCACCATTTCTAATCATTTAAAGTAAACTACCCGCCGGTTTCCATTCCGGTTTATAGCTTACAACAGCCATGGGACGCATAAGGACTGAGGCCCAAGTCCCTCTGCTCCGGAGTCCCGTCTGCATGGACCTCCCTCCCGGACACGGGCGGCGAACGCGAGAACTCACCGGCAGTCCTTGAGCCATATCGCGATCTTCTCGTTAGGCACGTTTCCTGCGGGGCAGAGCGAGGGGTCAGTCAGCTTGTTAGCGACCTCAGGGGTACTCCGACGGCGGAGTCACCCTGGACATTCCCCTGGAGGAAAATCCACTGGGGACAAAATGCAGCCCAAGCCACACGCCTGTGTCCCCCTGAAAGGAAACGAGATGGCACCAGGCCGTCTCTGCTGACGCTGGAGACGCCTTGCGGAGCGCGCGCGTTTAAAGGTCGCAAGTGTCCCCTCTCCCCTGGGCCTACAAGCCTGGGAGGACCTTCCTGAACTCGCAGCAGGGGCCCAGGGCGCAGGGCCTCCCCGCCCGCCAGCCCTTCCGCGGGCGCGCAGACCTCTCCCTGCGGCCGCCGGCAGCTTCGCGCCAGGGAGATCCTCGTCGCCGTCCTCGTCCTCGTCCTGCGTCGCCGCTTCTGTGGACAGGTCCTCCGTCTCTGACGCCTGCCAGGAGCCGCGGCACTTGGCCCAGGCCTTCCTCCTGCGACTCGCCACTAGCCACTCCAGTTCCTCCTCCGCCTCCGCCGACGCCACCAGGGGCCGGTCCATGGCCGCCCCGGAGGCTCCGCTGCCCCAGACGGAGCCTGCGTGAGACGCGGCGGCGGCGGCGGGGACCCCCGCCCCTGCGGTCAGCGCCCGGCCGGGCAGGGGGCCCCGGGGAGCGGGCGCGGGCGGAGGAGGAGGCGGAGGCCGGGATGGGAGGGAGGGAGGGAAGAAAGGGGAGGGAGGGGGCGGAGGCCCGGCGCCTCACATGAAGCCAGCCAGCGCTGCGCGGGAGCGCGGGTGACCCGAGCTTGCGCGGCTAGGAGCGAAGCGCCGGCGGCCCCACGCCCCGCCCCCAGCCCCGGCCTTGGCCTCCCGCTCCCGCCGGACGCGCCCCGGCCGGCCGGTCCGCCGCGTCTGCGCGCCCCTCCCTCGGCGGCGTCCCACGCCCCCTTCCGGCCGGAGCACGCGGGGCGGGCGTGGTGTGGAGCCCGCGGCCCCCGCCCAGGACCCCAGGGCGAGTGAGGTTAGCGTGCGTCTTCGTTGGTAACCTTTTCTCGGCTTCTCTCACCCAAAAGCAGAGAAACTGGAAAGGCCAAGTCTCACTAAACGCTCTTCTTGCCACGTCAAAACAGTGTCTGCTTGGGGTCCAAAGAATTGTGTCCAAGGAGTTGTAGATAAAGAGGAAAGAACGAGGCGCGTAATTGGTATTTCTTGTCAAAATTGGAAAAGACCAAGCTTCGTAAAGCTCTACCTTCATGTTTGTTAAAGTTATTTATCATAGTTGTGTTATGTGTTAAAGTCAGTTGAGAAAGAATAATATGGAAATTCCACATTGAAGTTGGACATAGGTGAGGGAAAATAGAGCAAGGAATGGAAGGCAGAATGTAGAAATATTTGCTTGGATTTTGGTGCTACAAGACGTTTCAAGAAACAAATGATGTCAAGGTTGGGAACTTTTAAAAATGAGTTGGAGCATTCCCTTTTGTTATTTTTAAAAATCTCATTAGCAGGAAGACTACATAATCCTATTCAAAATCAGTCACAAACTTGTGGTGGTTTAACAATACCTACAAGTCATATCTAAAATCCAGTTTAACTTTCTGGAACCATCATAATATTTTGGGCCTTATGCGTATTGTGAAATAAAAGGGGAACTGAAACAGTGTTACTAGTATCTCATTGGCTTGAAATTTCACTAATCTTTATTTTGAATCTTAAGGACTAACCTTCAAGAATTCCAGATAGCAAAACAGTTTCATAGCCCTCCAAAATAGGCCAGAGAAAGTGAGGAAGGTACTCAGAGAGCAGGCCCTGGAGGGTTGGTTAAAAGTCACAGAGAACTAAACGCACTGTCTCCACAGTTTCACTCAGGGCTTAAGAGGACCCAATCTTACTCATCTGCTGTTCCCAGAGGTATGCTGCCGATTCTATATCCTTGGCCTCTCAATTCATTCCTGTTCTTTTTTGTCCAATACCTTCACGATTTTTCAAGAATCAGGTGAGCCAGAATTTTTCCTCGACTACATCCTTCCACCACTACTGGTCACATCACTCCCACAGTTCCCTGATATACAACTGAATGTCTGTATCATTTATTTTGGGACTGAAATGTGCAGTATATAATATGACTGACCTCTGAGGGTATGTATGACTTACCAGTCAGATTGTAAACTGTAAGAGAAAAAACATTATTCTATATTATTCTTGGACCCCTTATACTTTTAGTACAGTGCTGATCCGACAAGTGGCATTGAGTTTTCTTGAGGTAAATTTTTAATTCTTAATGTTCTTCAGAATGGACAGTCATATGGATGAAATACTTGTTTCTCTAAGTCCCATTATCTTTTCTTTAGTTTTGTTGTTTAAATACTTTCAAACAACTTTCGAGAACGGCAATAGTGAACCACATTTTATGTTTAAAAGCCAAACCACCAGAGTCGAATAATAAAGGGGAAATATGCCAGCAGGTAACATTACACTAACATTAAGCATTCAACATAATGTTGCATCTCTAATAGCACAATTTTATGTTTTCTTCTGTGTGATAATGTTTAATGAAAAATGTTGAAGGGTAGAAATAACAGAGAAGGAAATCCTTGAAATAGTAAGCTGTTTTGAAAAGTTAGGCGTTTTAATTGAATTCTCAACTCTGAGATTTTAAAAATGCCCAAGGTGTTTCATTTATTCAGTAATGAATGCTATACCACACATGAGGAGAGTCTGGGTGTTTGCTTCTTTAAGGAATTTTTCAAATAAGTACTATACAGTAGACCACTGCAAATCCACATTGCAGAAGCTCTGCATAAAGAAGAATCACTGAGTCACTGATACTTACAAGATGGAGGAAGAAACAAATTTATATAAGATGTGGATAATTCCACCCAGCAGGATGTAGTGGAAACAGTAATCAGATTGGAGTTTGAAATCTATTTCTGTCTCCTCCTAGTTGTATGGCCTAAGGCAAGACAGCTAATATCTTTGGACATCATGTTCCTCATTTGTGAAGTAGCAATCATGATAGCTACCTTCCTGTGGGGACAACAAGATCCCGTGGAATAAAGTAGGTGCTCAGTTAAAGCTACTGGCATTATTATACTGTAGAAGACAAAAAACAGTTAATTCCACCTGAGAGAATAATTCTCATACTAGTAAGCGACATCTATCTATCTTCATGCTTATGCAGCTGAATTTTTAAAAAAGAATTTAAAAAAAAGAATTTTTAAAAAAGTAAATTCAAGCCAGCACAGAAAATATACTCTGGTTAAATTAGGCAGTTTTAAATGGAAAAGCTGACATCAAAAGTGAAACACTATGCTCAGTTTAATTCCTTTAGTTACTTTTTGCTTTTCCAGACCTTAACACATGCTTCAAAATTACAAAACAAGATTTACTGTTGGGTAAGCCAAGTTACGGTATTATTTCTTTAATAATATTTATGTAATCAGAATTTTTATTTTGTGTGTCATAATCTTAATAACTCAAAATCAACAGAAAGTGGTAGCATTAGTTCACCAGATTTTCACCCCTTATTAAGGCAAGAGGGAAATGTAAGGTGTAGGGCAAGTAGAATTACAGATTAAAAAAATAGAGTACCATTTTATGTTTCAATAGGATTTCCTGAAAAGAATTCTACGTGAAATAAATTTGGAAAACACTGCATATTATAACTTCACCTTCTCCCACCACACTCCAGTCACAGAGAATGTTAAAAATTTGAGAAGTATACAAGATTTACTTTAAAAAATTTTGGTTAAAAAAACCTATTTAACCTAGTATTTCTAAAATTCATTTCAACATGAAATATTTTGTGCTCCCTCAATAAAGCTATTAATATTTCCAGGGACACCTGGATTCCAGGATTCAACAAGTGAATTCTTCAAAAACTTTCAAAGATTTATTTACAAGGTAAATTCCTTTAAGTTGTTATTAAACATTAAAGTATTTCTGGTTATTCTATATACTCTAAAGAAATAAAATTACATATTTATGGTCTATAATTTAAACCTCTTATTTTTTGAGTTTTCCCATATTAGCAAAAATTTAAGGATTATTATTACCAGTTCATTGTCCTCGTACATAAGCATTAATATAGCATAACAATCTATTTTGATTTCTCTTATTTTTCTCAAGTACATACCAGAAAGAGAAGCAGGTGTTAATACCAGAGGAACTTGGCCTTACAAATGATTTACATAATATGGGAAAGTTTATATACTTTCTAATTTTGTGGATGCTGAAGACTTGTCATTTAATCACTCATTTCACCACCATTCCCAGATCACAGTTTCTTCCGTTTGCCACATGATGCTAAATTTATTATTTCCATGGTAAAACGTTGTAGACAGCTTATTTTCTTTTTGGTGGCTTAATTCCCTGTTGTTTCTGAGCAACAGGTAAGAACAGCTCATCTATTCTTCATCAACGAGTGAAGCAAGATTGCATAACAGAATAAGCTTTATTTGGTCTGTTTCATGAATTCATGAAACAACTCAAATGAGATTTTGAAATCAAAATCATTATAACTGTACATAGTTACACAGAGGAAAGTCAAATGTGAAGCCTTAATTCATCTGTGAAGCTATAATGCTAAAGTTTAGATCAGTCCTTTTTAAAATTTTTCTTTTCAGGCCTGCTCTAAAATATTGCTTTTAAAGATCTCTGACATTTTGAATCACAAAAGCTTTTGAAGAGCTATATCCATCATCAAATATTTGCTCAATCTATGCCACCTGATATTAAACATTTTTTCTGTAATATGCAACAGGGGGATGTCATTATTGTATTTCCTAGTTTTAATACTGTCATTCTGTGATCAATTTATTGATACACATTTTCTTCCTAATTTTAGTTCTAGCTTTTCTGTATATGATTATTTCCTATTTGAGTCCATTTAGGATATTTTAAAAAATTATTTTTCACTCTGCATGTAGTTGGAATTATGTATTTACATATAAATCTCCTGTGTCACATCTTATGAGGGTCAGAAACAAGTGTTTGGAGAGTCAGAAAAAAAGACTACATGAATCATGAATTTAGTTACTACTAATTTATCTAATAGTAAAAGCTTTAAGTGGTACAGACCTCATAAACAGTTATTTAAAACACACACACACTCTCTTAATAATTCTGATATGTGCTTGAACCTGAATAAATATATAAACTGCACTGGCCTCTCCCACATTTCCCTTCTCTAATCTCCCTTCTGCAGCTCCTCCATGCCCGTCTCAGAACAAACACAATCTGCATTCAGAACAGGACCGTTTGCAAGTTGAATGGAGTTATTTTGGGTGAGTCATTGAAAACACAGTACAAAACCTTTCCTCACTCACAAGAAATGCATTTTTTAAATAAAGCCAAAGCGAACAAGGCTTGGCAAGTTTGAGGGTGGCCAAAATGGGGAGAGCGTAGGGTTTCTGCCAGATTCAAAACAGGATTCTGTTAAACAATTTCTGGCTATTCTTTACATTAAATTCTACCAATTTTCCCTTACCATCACTAATGAAAAACTACCAGATTGAGCAGATAGAATGTCAAAACAAGGACACTTCATTTCAACCAGCACTCTGATAGTGAGCAGAGCCAGTAGATCTCTTTAGAGCTTAGCGACAGTTTCGAATACCACTTTTGGTCATTAATTCAGAAGCTATAAGATGGATCCACTTACTAATCTTTTTCTCCTGATCAGATCAGTTTTCACAAATCAATGATTAGGTAATTTTTAGAAAGTTGAATTTAAGATTTAGTATGCATAAATTTCGTATGCAGTCCTTTAAAATTGCTTTTGAAAATGAGTGAAGTTCCATGATAGTTAATCAAACAAAGTATTAAAGGAAATAGAGCTATAGAGACAGAAAATAATAAGCTAGTTCCTAAGAAACTTTTAAAATTGAATTAAGTTCATACAATGGATTAATAAATTTTGGATATTTAACATACAGGTATTCAAGATTTATGAATCAGTGTAGATTCTTGTTTATCTATAAAATATATTACTCACTCTTTATCCTGCAGAGAACCTTCTAGCAGAAATACAAGTGGTTACTCTTCCACAACTTGCTGCAAATCAGTTAAGGTTCACATCTCATGAAAGAGGAGGAATCTAGAATCAACAAGGAGACATTCAACAAATAATGGTAATTCAGAACCCTTCTGTTAAAATTTTGATAGTCCCTGAAAGTCACCTTTAAACAGTTTGACCCAGCATGTTACTGTGTGCTACTGAACACCCCCTATAGGGGGCCCTACAGTTAGATCTATTCCCTGTTCACAAGAGTCTATCCCAAACTGTGGGGACAAGCCAGGCATTACTAGATATAATTATGCAAGTAATTCTCCTTGAACGACCTGCCAATTGTCAGTTTCCACAAACCAGAGAGACAATTATTGGTTAAACAGAATGGAAAATTCTCTGTTTGAAAGTTAATCTGACTATGGAAGCAGTAGGATCATAATAAACAAACACATATTTCCTGCTGCAGTTAAGAGCATAGCAAAGAATTGTTTTCGCACATTTGGGGAAATTTTTTTTCCTTTTCTTGTCTTTTACAGTTAAGCAATTGTTTTTAAATTATAAAATAAGAACTTATAACAGCCTTCAAAGCTTATCTTACTTAAGAATGATTTTGTCACATTTAGTTGTATTTAAATATAATCTACAAGTAATCAAAAGCTAAAGGGACTAAATATCTATTGATAAGAACCTCAAACTAAGAACTTCCTGAAAATTTTGTTTCAAAACAAACAGAAAAGTGAAGCAAACCTCCACTAAAATTTCTTTGGGACAGGCATATAAGTTTTATATGTTAGGTAGCATATTTGGCCTGGATTACATTAGTGCTAAATCAAACAGCTTGAAGTTGTGTTTATTAATAAGACTTATGGAGTAAAATAACTAGTGTAAAGGTCAGCATGCAGGTTGTTTTGCTTAATTTTTAAAAAATCCCTGAGCTTATGTCTTTCCACTTTTTTTAAACAAGTCAGCCCAAGTTGGTACCTTAAAACCTTTAAATACTCTAATTACCAGAGTGCTCATATTCAATCTGGAGAAATTCTTTAGAAAAGCAGTTATTTCAATGTACCCAAAAAAATAACAGTATTAAAAATGGATACTTTTGATTGAGCACTTGCTTTGTGCCAGACACTGTATTTAGGACTGAATTTACAGCATTTCATTTAAGACAACTTTATAACAGCTTGTATTATTCTTACTTTATAGATGGGGAAACTGAGCTTCAAAGTTTAATACTTGCCCCAGGCCAAATTAAGTGGCAGAGTGCAACCAGGAGTTTTCCCCTGCAAAGCCTTGTTCTTACTTAAGATGTATGACTGTCTCCTAGTATCCCAGGTCCACTGTTAGAGGAGTATTAATAATCACTTACTATCATCAGACTGAGGGAATTCCTCATTTAGAGCTGATGTGCAAAGGGTCAGTGTGACTTATAAGTGGAAGGAATCCTAGGGAGGCAATTACCTGCTACTACTCCCCCATTTTTCAGGGGAGGAAAACTGAGCTCAGAAACTTTTAAGTAGCCTGCCTACGGTCAGCCATCTAGTTAGTGACTGAATTAATTAGGGACAAAAGTCCATATTCCAAGGCCCTACAAACATTGGTAAAGGCAAAGGTTACCAAATCTTCTGAAAAACTCAGAATGTAAAAACAAAGGTCTTAGTATCCAGGCTTCTTACCAGCCATGTAATATGTCAATGAAGGTGATACTTCTGGCTCCTCCTAGCCATATTTCTAGAGAGAACTCAAGGTTGGGAACAGTGAGAATGTCTGCAAACTTGAATATATGATTCAGTTTATGTTTGAGTCCTTCTAGGGTAACATCCTATTCTCTATTAGAAACAAAACCCAAGACTAACATCCCTGACCCAGTTACATTCTTATACTCAGAGGACTTTCCCAAAGGGAACCATGTTCATGATCAAAAAGAAAATTTTTGCTTCTCAGCCTAAAATCTGTTCTTCTAAGCATGCCTCAACTGCCCAAAATGAGACCTGAAATTTTAAGACTTCACCTAAGAACTATTTAAAACTATCTTGAAGGAAAACAACGTTCAGGTACATTTTCCTAAAGGATAAAAATTCAGCCACTTCTGTGACAGTCTAATATGTATTATATGTATTCCAATATATTAATATTTACCCGTGATTCAAAGCAGAGCAACAAAGAGCTGGGTGCCTTGATAATATAAAATGATTTCCGAAAGATGGTTTTTACAAAATCACTCTGTGATTTGTGAAATGGGAATATATTGTTAACTGCCTATACTGATTCTCAGTATGACCAATTACATGAAATGAGATGCACTATCTGTAATAAGGAGTCTTTCCAGAAGTTATCACCCTTGTATTTGCTTTAGAAGGACTTCAAGATAAATATTTTTTATAATACTTGTTCAAAGAAGAGTTGGAACTACTGGAACATTTTTTTAAAAGCTTCATGGGCAGTGAACTTGGATAAATGACAAACTTTTCATTTTTAACATTGGTTGCTAGAAAATTGAGAGCCAAGTCTGTAGCTCACCCATGGTAGATGAGTAGGTCATCATGGTATGCATCATAAACCTTACTCATAGCTTTATTTTGTCCCCACCCTTTTTTTCTTTTTATCAAAATATTGTAATTTGTGATATTCTCTTTCTGCAACATCACAGGGAATAACTACATAAAGTATATAAGATTATGTAAAATTGTATATTTACTAGACAGATAAAGTACATTTATAGGGGAATATCAGGGGGGAAATAAACAAAGATGTTCTATTAAAATGACAATACTATGGCTAAATTTTTTCTTTTATTTCCCAAACTTTCTGAAATTATATTTCAATTTAGAGAGAAAAAGTTTTTTGAACTTTGAAAGCTCCAGCTATTTATTCCAGGGATAGAATAAGTGTGGGAAATATATGTGCATGACGCTATGTAATGTACATTATGTTAAAACAAGTGGGGAACTGTTACAAACTGAGGTTGAATAGTAGGTGGAAGCCAGATCTCAAAGACCTTAGTGTGCTAGTCTAAGGGTTTGTATTATTGTCAGTGGGACATTGGAAGCAGCCTTCAGTTTTTAACTAAAGTGGTTTATTTAATGGAAACTAGTAAGCAAATAGTTGAACTAGTAGGGTATGGGAAATCCTCAGGCAAGGAAACCAGTGAGGAGGCTTATTAGCACAGGAACTGGGAGAAAGAAGGTTGATAAATACTTGAGTTAGACCAGTGCAGATAAGGGCTGCAGTCAGATTTGACAAATTAGAAATGGGTGAGGAAGGAGAAACAGATGGTCCCCAAGGTTTGTGTTTACTAGGTATTCCTTCATTCATCATGATAGAGAATTTGGAAGGACTGGGTATTTGGCATTAATTTATTTGGGATTAAGGAGAACAAGAGAGAAGAAAGAAAATTAGTTCATTATTAGACATACAGGATATGAGGTGCTTATAAAGCATATTGATGGAAATGTAGCCCCAAACATTCATGGGATCATTAATATCAGAGAGCCATCTTTCTATATCATCCCAGCCAGCCTTCTTTATCTTTCTTAAGCTCTTCCGAACCTACTGAGGCAGTAGTCATCAATGACTTCTAAAATGCCAAATCCAGTGGATCCTTTTCAGTCCTCACTCTATAGCTCTCCTTACAGCTTTTGTCAAAATTTACTATTCCTCTCATTTCTTTCTTGATCTACATTTTCATATTCTTCTACTTTTCAGTCTCCTTCATTGGCTTTCATTCTTTTACCAGCTTTAAGGTTGTGTTCTTGAGAACTCCCCTCTGCTGAGATCACACACTCTGCCTGACTGAGACAGAGAAGACTAAATGTGGAGGAATTTGGGGAGAAACAAGTTTGTTGAATATGTTAAGTTTGAAAAGCCTATTAGACATCTAAGTGGATGTGTTGAGTAGGCATTTGGATATATGAGTATAGAGGTCAAGGGAAAAATCTGGACTGGATTATAAATTTAGGAGTAAATCAGCATATAGCAATATCTAAAGCTAAAAACTACTTGGGGCCACCAGGAGGAATTGGTGAAGAATGATAAGAGATACTCAAGGATAGTGTCATAGGTACTGCACATCTTAATGGCAGATAAATAAGAACAGTCAGGCAAAGGAGGCCAAGAAGTATCAACTAGCAAAGTAGGAAGAAAACTTAAGAGAAAGTGGTGTCCAGAAGGCAACTGCAAAAAAAAAAAAAAAGGTTTTGAAGAAGAAGAAATGATCAACTCTGCCAATTTCCTGAGAAGTTGATTAAGATGAAGACTGAGAACTGACCTCTGAATTTGGCAAAATACATGTTATTGCTGACCCTGACAGTATTTGTGGTAGAATGGTGGTGAAGCCTTGATTGTAGAGAGAATATGTAGGGCTAATTCCTTTTAGAAGAGGAAAACAGGAAATAGAAGGGGTATTCAAACTAAAACAACTACTGTCTTAACATAAAACAAAAGAGCAGGAAAGCCATTATACAAACACATGGCCATTAAAATCATAAATATCCATGTCTGGATAAGGTCGGGAAAAATTTAAGTTCTAAAGTTTTGACTGCTCTGAGTTTATTTATTCCCACTTAATTTTAATATTAGACCTTACAATTCTATCATTTGTCAGTAATGCAGTCATGAGAGAGGTAAAGATAGAAACAGTAAATGTAGACATCTGCTATAGAGAAGGATAAAGATAGGAAAATAGCTAAAAGGAAATGTAAGGTTGAGGAAGGATTTTTGGTTACTTCTGAGGGAAATGCATGAAATTAAAACATGTTTATTGGTTAAAAACAGGAACAAGTAGGCAGGGAAAGGTTAATATACACAGGAAAGGTTAGGTATTTGAAGGAATAAGATCTTAAGAAGAGGAGGAAAACTTATTTTAGATAGTCATTTCTGTCTTTTAGATTGGAAAGAGATACAAATGCACCAATGTAGTTGAATTTTCAGGGGAAGATAATTTAAAGGCACTCACACCTAATGTCCTATAGTACTCTGAGAATTAGGCCAGACCATCTGCTAAAGTGATGGAGGGTGAGCTTTTGGAGAATTAAAGAGAGTGAAGGTTTGGAACAGATGTTATTAAAACTGGAAACAAAACCAGAAGGGAGAAGTTAAAATACTTATTTATTTAACAGTTATATACCCCTCTAAGCAGCTTATAAATATTAGCTCATTTATTCATCATCATGTGAGATATGCTCAATTATTATTCCCTTTCTGCAGAAAAGAAAATGAAGCACAAGTGATCATGCTATTTCTCTAAGGGCACCCACTAATAAGTGGAGGAGCCAAGAACTAAGTTTCAGTGGTCTGGCTGCAAAATCCATGCTTTTAACCACTTCATGATGCTGATGGTAATGATATAACTCTATTTAGCAGGCTTTAGATAGGTAGGTATTGAATTTCAGGAGAGGAGCTCAGACGTTGAGTGTGATGAAAGTCGGGGGATTAGTGGAGGAGATAAACCAAAGAATGCTAGCTAGATGGGAGAAGTAGGGCAAGAGGGAAAGTAGGGTTACAGGCTCTGAGACTTGAATCTTTGTTATTCTTCTGATGTTTGGGATTCCTTCTGAAGTCAAGGAGTTAGTTTAAGAGAAGTAAGGAAGAGGGTAGTTGAAAGGAGCAGGAACTCAGATGAAAACAGTATGATTGTGAAGTGTAATTAAGAGAGGTGAGGCATTGCTGGGGATGACTAGGAAGCACTGGGGTGTGGCCCTGGTGGTAGATGACTTAAGTCCAAAGGAGTTAAAGGCCTGTACAGCACAGGAGGTCAAGCAATGATGATTCTAGAGGGTTGGGTGGGGCATCTCTATAAATACTGAAGTCACCTATGAATCACTGAAGATGAGACAGGAAATGAGGTAGAGAAACTAGCTGCAGAAACTAGTGGATTGCAATGTGAGTTTGATGAGTGAATGAGAAGATGGCATAAGATGAGAGACCAGGCTGACATAATAAACAGACTCCCAGCTGTGGAGCCATGAAGGCCAACCTCTCCTATAGCTGCCTGCCTCAGTGAGTGTACAGAGAAGCCAGAAGTGCTCTGTCACTAAGGTGCCTGAACTAGCAGCATTCCTGAAGAGCTTTTTAAAGGGGTTGAACTTTTGAAATGGTTGAAGCCTTGAATTACCTCAGAGGTTCAACACATTAGCAAAGTAAATATTAACACAGATTAGTTTATCCCATATAAAACCATTATCACTTATGTACAACTAGAGCCGTAAGGATATGATAAGTTTTAAAAGGTGGGAGTGTGTAAAGAGGAAGGGAACACAGGTGCAATTTTGCCATGAGTAATGTGAACAGCTAACATAGGGCAGGAGGAAAGGATCAGCAACCATGAATATAGAGGGCTTCCAACATGTGCCCCAGGACTAATGTGGGGAAGGGGTATTGTGCAATATTCTTCTCTTTGTTCATAATACTCAATAAAAATTATTTTAGTTATTTCAGAGTCAGTGATAAGAGCTTTCCCAGTTCTAAAAAAGTTAGGAGCTTCAAAAACAAAAAGTACTTTTTAGTTTAAAAAATCCCATTCCTGAAGAAGACAAACTAAATTACATATTATTATAGTACTAACTACTTAATGTTAGAGGAAATTAGGTTTTAGCCAACAAAAATTCAGATTTGCCTTGGTGACCTATATTGTTGATTATCTACCAAACGACCACTCCTCCACATTCTTCCTTACCAACAGAATCATTTTTATGCCACTGGATATTGGCATCTGTACATAATGCTAAGAAATATGGCAGCTATTTTGTAACAATGAATGAAGCTAGCCTACAAAGAAAAACCAAAATACTGTTAAGTTTCCCAGATTTTGGAAATAGTAATTCAGTAATCCAATTAAATTTTAAATTTCAGATAATGAATAATATTGCATGGGACACATACTGTTTAACTAAAATTCAAATTTAACTGGATGTCCTGTATTGAATCTGATGACCCAGGAAGACAAAATACTTAAATATATTCTAAGTCTTTGGTGAAGTAACTGAGCTGCTGAATTAGCCAACTCAGAACCACCTTAAACTCAAAACATTTTAATATTGGGTAATGTTAATATTGAGTAATGTAAGCCAGTTCTTGTTGCATTTTCTGTTACTTACAGTCAAAAGCATCCTTTCTAATGCAGTTTTATTAGCCCTCTCATTGAACAAGTCAGCAACACATATTGTTCATCTCTAAGTATCAACTCACAAATTCTAATTAGTATTTTCTAAAGGTCTCTGACTTTAGTATGAAATATCTGTTTTCAGAATTCAGTTTTATATCTTTGTGCAGTACTCCATAAAAAATATTTTTTGTGAAATACATAATATGCAGTATCTTCTTTGTAGTTTAGTTGGATTGGATGATCTCTAAGATCTCTCAAGCTCAGAAAATTATTAGTTATTATAGGACAAATGAAGATATGCTATAGACAGATATTTTTATACTTGGTAAAGCACCTAACAATAAGGCCATACAACAGAGATAACTGTGTTAAAATTACTCATGTATCAAAGGGCTTGGAGAGTAGGCACTTTATATTCATAATACCATCATAAGACACATTATATTCATAATACCACCACCATGAAAAGCAGTAATTCAACAACTTCTACATGGTGTTTTCGAATACTGATTAGAATGAAGTCCTTTATCTACATAAATATATGGTTTTGATTCTTAGTGTCAACAAAAGTACAGCCTCAGGCAAAAGAAAAAAGAAAAACAATGGGAAATCTCTAAATAATTATATTCACAGAATGTGTAGCCCTGGAAGTAACAAAAGTTGGCATTTTCCATCCATTTTCAAAGGCTTATTAGAGAGCCAAATTTGTGAATGCTCTTAAAATTCTGTTTTTTTATGAGTATAACAGTGATTTAAGAACAGAATAACTTTTACATGAACTGACCTTTCCTGGTCAATGGGGAAATGGCTTAAGTTGACAGATAGGAATGTTTTTACATGGTGATTACACTTGTGCACATGTGTGCACAGGTCTACAAGTGTATGCACATGTCTGTGAATGTGTGTGCTTGATTATGCTTGTGAGTGATCCAGAAGTGTTAGATCAAGAAGCCTCTGCTCTTTCTTCAATGCCCACCCTCAAGGCAGGTTCAGCTGCAACATATGAGAGGAGGGGAAGTCAATTTTGCAATCGATTTCAAGAGCAGGGCAATGAAGAAGACCTATCAAGAAACTTATAGTTGACATTGTTATCTGGCATATCAGTACTCTTCAAAATTATGCTCTGATCTGAAACTAACCATCTCATCATTCTTCTCCCCTCCCTTTCCTGACACAATCTTACTTAAATGCAACTCAGCTCTGTTTCCAAGCTTGAATTCTAAGAAAAATAAAAACATGCAGTTATAGAAGTCATTCATTTTAGAATACTGTCCAATTATCACTATTCTCAACCAAACATAACTTTTGACAGACTTCTCATGTACACCTTTAAACAAGGACATCATTGTATCATTCAGCAAAACCAGATAACTTCCAAGAAGGAAAAATTTTGCTCCGTAGAAAAATAATTTTGTCTGTATCCAATTTTAGAAAGGAGAACCATAGCACATGCATGCATGCAGTCTACCCACCTTCATGGTGAACTTGTGAAAAGAAAAAGAAAGAAGGAAACATCTTACATTTCAATTGGATGGTATGAAGACACTGGAGATTGAAGAAATATATTTAGAAGTTAAAAAATCTTTTTGTAGAATAATTGTTTAAGATCTATTTAAACCTATATAACACAATGTGTTACTTTAAAAAATGGTTTATCTGCTTTCCCCTAAAAATGAATAATCATAAAACCAAGTTTCTAAGAACCATCCATTGACCTCAAAAGGGTATTTCCTACCCACTAATTTCTTCCATCTATTATTTATTTACACTAGGTAAAATTTTGTCTCCACATCTTACATAGTGAAGAAATAGAAATAAAAGCTATAAAAGGAAAAGAACACATCTCCAGGGTCATTTAATTCAAATTTTCATAAGGAAAGTTATTTCCTCAATTTTAATTATCTAGTAATATCCATTTTTCTAATGTAGCCAAATAATATTTCTACACTACCCTGAGAGACTATTTTATTTCAAATATCATTTCTCAAATCAACATTGCTTACTATTGAAATTTCTTATTTCTAAATTCTTTAAAAAGGGATGATAAAAATTAAAAATTGTATAAATCTGATATGAAAGAGATGGATTGAGTCATAGTGTATGCTTCCTAAGCTTTTTTTTTTGCCAACACAGTTGTGAGAACTATAGAAAATGTCCATGTATGTCTTACACATATTATTTTATTAACAATTTAGCATCTGTTGAAGTACCATCTAAATTTTTTCTATCACCAGTAATTTAAGACAGAAGTCCCTTGAATATTCAGAACACACTGCCAGCTTGCCAGCACTAAAGCACTTGTCATAATGTCCTTTGCATACTCTAAATTCAAGGTCATCTATTGCTTTCAAAGTGTTCCTTCAGTATAACCCCGTTTTACCAGTTCAAGCTTAGCTTATATCCCACTGTCACAAATAGTTCTCTCTATTTGGATTTGTCTTCTTTCTCTCAAAAGTATGGCCTCCCCACCTCTTTATCTCTGTTGCTCTCTACGTGAGGAATGCCCTCTCTTTTAACTTCTACTCTTGAGCACTTTACAGAAAGCTTTTTTGAGTCTTTTAGTCCATATGGTACTCTTGTCGGTATGTCTATTTAGCGTTCCATTGTTCTGCTTTCTGTTAGTTTATTCTTATGCTTTTCTGTATGTTCCACCTGTCCTTGTATTCTGAAACACATTGGAAGTTTATCTAGCAAACTTTGTTTATTCATTGTTTATTTCTGTATGATTCAAATTTCTGGAAACATTAAGTCAATAACCAAAATACAAGAAAAAAGAAAAATAATAACAAAACAAGGTTTTACTTATATAAAAACTACATTCAGGACCCCTTTTCCCTTATTTTGGAATGTAATTTCTGGGTATTTCTTATGATAGCTACTAACAGTGATAGCCCTTCAGATTTGGATCCCCATGATGTGTTCCCTCTCCTTTTTTTCCCATGGTACCAAGTGGTTTTCAAATTTTTTTTTTTAGGAGCAGAATTTTTTTTTCAAACTCATTCATACCCTTAATTTCAAATAGATTAAGAGATGCAAGTGGAGCAACTCTTGTAAGGAAATTGCAGTGTGTCAGGGGAAGGTGAGAGGTCCTGTCTGCTTAGCCCTTCCACAGTTCTCCTGTAGCTCAATGGAGGAATTCTGGAGGCACTTTGTAGCAGAAATCTTTGCCTTGGCTCTGCTGTCCTCTTTATGTTCAGGCTTGAGCAAATCTCTTCCCTCAACCTTAAAAACAATGAACTTTATCTTCAAAGACTATTCATATAAACTACAAAGCTTCATAATACAAGCAGCTCTCAAAACAAATGAAATAAAGATTCATTCCTAGTGGTGTTTTTGGTCAATACTTTGAGACTCTTTATTAGAAAAAAAATTGGTTGGTGTTTCTTTAAAAATTAGTATCAGAGATTGATTAAAGATTTGAATAAATTTTTTTATTTAGAGTCTGGCTTGTGAGTACTTTTTGTTATTGGTAAATTTCAATTTTGAAAATTCTACTTTGAGGTAACATTTAAAAAAAGAAAAAAGAAACCTAAGTTCACATTCAATATTCACAACTTCTGATCTTCTGTATTCCTTCAAGGAAGCAAGAAGTGTAACATAGTGTTCCCACATAGCAACCATCTGGTATAAATATCATTCAGATATTTGCTTTGGCCAGTGTTCATATAAGAGAATTTGTGAAGAAATATACAAATCCAGTGTCAGATACCATTAAAGAGTGCTATACTTCCAGTTAATATATTGGTGAAATTAGGAAATTTCATTTTGGTTGTATTTAAAAACTAGTTCTACAGGGTACTGATTAATTTATAAATGGAAAAAAGTCAGGCAAAATACCAGAACAGTAAGTTCCACTTGATTCTGAGCAATGTGTTAAATAAACCATTGCTGCTTTTAACTGCAGAGTACTTAAATGTAACTACCAATGTCTATAATTTCTTTAGAATTCCTGGTTTCCCCATCAGATAAATTTGATTCAGATGTCAGTATAACAGTGCCCTTAGCTGTCAGTTTGGCTAGATCAAAACTTTTGATACTACTAATCTTTTTACCAAAATTTTCCATTTTACCAAATAGACTTATAACATAAAAATCTCAACAACAAAAAACCCAATTCATCTGTGTATGTATGTGTGTATATATGTCTGTGTGTGTGTGTGTGTGTATATATACATACACATATGTATGTATATATGTGTGTGTATATATATACACACACATATATATAAAATTTTGGAAATATTTATTGTTAAATTAAACTTTGCAAATAAATGCATTTATACAACTTACTGGAAATGTAATTGTTTTTTACCACAGTGACCTTATTATTAACAGGTTATATAAAATTTAAATTACTTAAATTAAGAATTACTCAGTTCACGTACATTTTTATTCATTAAACAAATAGCTGCATTGTACTTTTTGTACATGGAGATTTACTTGACCCAAATAGGAATTGCATATTAAGATTTTGTTTCTGATACCCAGAAACTAAATGAGGACTGTAATGAGGCACTGCAGTATAAAGTAATTATCATCTTAGTGGTACAGGGAAGTGATTAAAATACCACTTTAAAAAAAAGTCAGAAAGTGAATGAAGTCTGAAATTAATCAAGGGGGAACTTTTTGCCTGGAGAACAGTAAGAGATTCCTGTCACACTTTCTCTCCTCCTGCAGAACTAATAATGATCAGCTTTAAGAGCACTGCCATTAAAAAAAAAAAAAGTCTGGCAAGAGTGAGAAAAGTGATTTTGACTTAGGAAAGCCTGAGGGAGAGGGGAAGGGCAAAGTAGTAAGATATGAAAGAAAAGGAACTAACATTTATGGAGTACTTAGCAATTGAGCTTTTATGTCTACTGTGACATTATGTTCCTTCCTAAAGGGAACCCATAGGAAAGCCATCAGAATCACTGAGGTGTCAGCAGAATTAGGAACTGGATGAGTCGACTAGCATTTTTTATCTTGGCTTCATTCAACTTTGTCCCTATTGACTAGTCCTAGAGGGAAGAGTATCTAACACCAAACTAATGGAGTATTTAAAGTAAGATTTCTTTCAAATTATATTCATGCCTTGAATTAAGCAGATGATCAATGTTTTTATTTGGTTTAATTAGCTATAAGTTATAAGGAAAAATGAGTATATAAAGGAAATACTCAGAAGATGTTTTATGGAATAAGTTTTTTGAATAGATGCCACCTATAAGCACTTGAATATAATTGCAATTGTTAAGGTCCACAGTATGTATAGTACTGCCAAGAAAAGACACTTGAAATTGGTTTTGTATTCCTTTCTAGAAAGATACTAAGTTTAGGGTCTTTATGGAAAAGATTCCACTATTTTTTAAAAGCTCAAATACCTCAAAATAAGAACTAAATGTAAAGCATTTTGACAGAAAAACATGTAGTTTCATTTTTTTTTAAAATCTCTAACTTTTGTGTTTCTATTATCAGGCAATAATTTGGAGTTAGGTATGCCTTCCAAAAAACCTATATTTAGTTCATTTACATATTCAAATAGTGAGAATCTATTATCATTGGTACAATTTTATCTTACATATCACAGAAATATAGCACATCTTTGTCTGAAGATATTTCTAAAGAAAAAGCCAGATATTTGTGGTAAGTGTAAAACCCCCTCATAGGAAACAATGTACGAAAGTAAAGTTAAATCAGCCTTAGTGCTTTGTTAAAGCTGTTAAGATTTGGTAATTGCTTCTATTAAGGGCTAGCCAAGTGCACGCTAAGATGAAATACTGATATGAATGGAATTGCATGCCATTCTAAACCAGAACTGTATTCGTTTCACTTTGAGCAGACTTTTTTTTTGCACTTCTTTGAGTTTACTCTAGTCACATCATTATCAATAAATCAGAATTCCCGATTATTATCAACATGCATATTTTGATACGCATTCTTATAAAACATTAAATGCTGTGAAATTCTATATGTCACCTCTTGTACAGACTTCTCAGAAAATGTACATGTAGTATATCACACATTATTAATTTTGACAACAAAGTGAGAAAAATCAGTTTTAAACTGATTATTTAAATATGGTTCCTAAGGACAAACTGTTATATATTGAACAGAGTTAGAACTTTTTTTCATTAAGAGTTCAGAGAGTAAATGTTTTAGGCTTGTGAGACTAATGGTGTCTGTCACTATTCAGTTCTGCAATTGTAACATAAAAGCAGCCATAGGCAATAAGTAAATGAATGATCATGACTATCTTCCAATAAAACTTTACTTTCAAAAACAGGTAAGTGGGTCAAGTCTGGCCTCTGAGCCATGGTTTGCTGACTGCTATTGTAGAATATTTAAACTTTTTACATTTTCTCTGTTTAAAAGAGATGATTGAACCACACTTCCCTCCACCTATCATTATTATATATTCTTATATATGTAATACATATGTATTACATATTATAAGGAGATTTGGGAGGATCAAACACATGGGAGAGCACTTTAAAAACTACAAGTATTTGTCAAAGGGTACAAACTTCCAGTTAAAGATGAGTACATCCTAGGGATCTGATGCACAACATGGTTTTTACAGCTGATAATTCTGTATTCTATGATTGAAAGGTGCTAAGAGAGTAGATTTTAAATGTTCTCACCACAAAAAAGAAATAGTAATTAGATGACTTGAGAAGTGTTAGCTAACACTACAGGTGCTAATTATTTTGCAGGGTGGGAATCATTCAGCAACATGGAAGCGTATCAAATCACTGTTGTACACCTTAAACTTACACAATGTTATTTGTCAATTATATCTCAATAAAACCGGGGGAAAAAAAGAAGCATTTCCATCTGTAAGTGAAAGGCAGTATTATTATAAACATGAAGATGTTCAAATACTCAAATGCAAATGGGTATTATCTACCTTCAAATATCAGGATGCCTTTCCAACATTATAATGGGTGAAAATTGTTTCTAACATCGGTAGATTTGGAAATATCATTATTTATTATCCTTTATTGCAGTTAATTCTACCATAAACAGGAATTTTGTTTGAAACTCATTTGGCATATTTTAACAGTATATTTCAAGTACATGAACCAGTACCATTTCTTTTGTCAATGGCTATACCTGAAAAATAGAAAGGTACTAATTTTTTTTAATGAAATATAAATCCCATATCTAACAGTTCCACTACTTTACTATAAAACCAGTATCACTGCCATATGATTATTGGGGGATAAATAAGTTAGGAATTAAAAAAAAGAAGTAAGTTCAAAAAGTGACAGTAACAGCACTGTTGACAACAGCAGCCGGTATCATCTCCACAAGGAAAAGTAGAACACTAAACCTGAAATTCTCTGTAAATTGGGAGATACTAGTTCTGACCCAAGCTAAACAAAAGACATTCCTTTATATTATTTCACTGTGAAGACTGTTTCGATTAAAAATTGTGATTTATCCATAGTGAAGAATTCAGATTACAGTAACAAGTTGCTCACAGATTCATATTAAAACATTTCTGCTTCAAAGACAACAAAGAATTGCTTCACAATTTTAGACAAATATCTTTTGTCTCTTTCAGTCTCAAAAAAATATGTAATTTATATAAATTATGATATCCACATCAAGTGTTCTTAGAAATACTACCATACTTTAGATACTTGACTTTAAAGAGTTTTATGATATATCATCGAAGGAAACATTTCTGGTTAAGCAGGTGCATATTACATAATTTGCATTTTTAAACACATATAAGGGAGACTGTGGTGTTTTAAAAGATAAAGGAGCTAACAATTCCAGTACATTATCATTCATTTGAATTGGGATCAAACACTAAACAAGTTAGTGCTAATCAGGTGTTTTTCTGATCTATATGAAATGATTCAACCCTCCCACATCCAGTGACTGCAGGAAAAAAGTATTACCAAATTGCTTAATTATCATTTTATCCTCTAGGCCTGGGGATGTTCTCTTGATTCTCAAGTCTGATGTGGATTTGATGCATACTTCTATTTTAGTACTTATCATATTACATGATGGATATTTTATATTTTTATACACATATTAAATGACTTATTTAATGGCAGATTTGTATCTTCCTCATAGCATCCCCAGTGCTTTAATACAGTGCCTGGCAGTCTGTAAAACTTCACTGATTAAACTAAATTAAAGACTGCAATACAAAGCGTTCCACTGTCACTGATATTAGCATTGTTAAGGTATTTGGCTTCTTAACATGGTGGCACCACACGAATAACTTTTCTAAAACTATCCGGGGAGGAATTAGATGGACAAAGCTATCTCTCAGAGTAAAGAAGGTAATGTGCTGAAAATTTCCTAAGGTGCCCAACTAGCTTTTATTTTAACCACTTCTTACTAAATGTTTTTATTAGTCAACCTGCACTATTAAAACCCACTATGAGATAATCTATTGTTAGGATTAGAGTTTAAAGAAGCCTTAGGCCAACACTACTTTGCAGCCCATGGGTAGGGCATCAAGAGTAACCAGCTCTACAGTTGATCTGTTCCTGAGAATGGTTAGATTAAAACTCTGAAAATATATTTGTAAAGCAGGAAGTCAGGAAGATACTTTTCCATTAGAAACAAAACATTTGAACATATAATTCTGATATAGATAAATTTCCTTAGGCAAGAATACTTGGAAGAGGGAAGTAGAGTTGATTTCTCTCAGTTGTTAATGAGGTTATTTCCCCTATCAAGATTATACTACCAATGGCCACACTGACCTTCCCTGGCCTGAGGCATACATTTATGTATTTAAGAGGATTTTAACCCAGGCAGCAAAGTAAATAAGTACCAGCCTGAACATTTGAAGATACCAATTGTTCGGGACCTGTGTGGACATTTGTCATGGACACTTGTCACGTACAAGCCTTTGTGCTGCCTCTTCTTGACATGTAGTTTCACAGCCAGAAGAAAACTGCTTCAATTTCATCCCCTTAAAATCAGGCCCCTGCCCTAACCCGAATTCCACATTCTGGCCTCAATGAACCTATTGTAAATACGGAATGATCTGTGTCCTCTTTCCCAGCCTTGTACCTTTGCATGCAGAGCACAGTCTCCACTCCTTTGCCTGCTGTTACCTCTGTTGAGGGTACTGTATACCCTACCAAAGCCCATTATCTAATTCCCACCCATACTTTGAGACCCGGGTTAGTTGTAAACTATAGAAGCCATCCCCAGGCCTTTCAGGCTGTGTTAAATGCCCTTTTACCAGTCTTCCTGGAGCACCAGTACAGAATTGTAGATTCACTTCTTTTCTCCTTATTTAAAATGTTATGCTTGAAGACACTCCAGCGTATTACCCATTATCATATTTCCAGCAATAAAAAAGCAGGGAGGCAGCATGGAAACAGAGCAAAGATTTTGGGCTTGCTGAGGCTGTAGGGCTTAGTGGCAGTGGCACTTTGAGCAACTCTCAATCTCTCTATGGCTTGGTTTCATCATCTGTAAAATAGATACATTTGGTCTACTATGCAAGGTTGTTACTAAGTACTCAAGATGCATACTTGATGCCTTTTCTAAGCACTGTACACACTTAACATGCAGTATCTCATTTATTGCTCTGCACAACCCTATGAGATAGATAGTACTGCTCTTCATAGTTTATAGTTAAAGAAACTGAAAGAGAAAGATTAAGTGACTTGTCCAGACACCCAGCTAATAAGGGCATAACCAGGATTTAAACCTGGGCAGTTTAATTCTGAGCACTCAAAATCCATTCTACATTTCACTTTGTTTCAGAACTTCCAGAATGTGGTTCAAATAGTTGTATTGAGTTACCAGTTCTACTCCATAACATAAAGACATTGTATTTGAAAATCTTCATTTTCTTTTATTTTCAGCTCTTGAAAAGTCTCCTGAGGCCGTATTTTTGCTTTCTATTTAGATTAAGTTTAATGTAAATTGTATATTTAGAAAGAACTGTAATAAGGGCAATACCTTCTTAAAATGTGTATTTTATTCCAATTTAAGGAGCAATATCAAATATTTTAAATAATTACAGTTTTCTTGCCTTAACCCCTACGTCTATCTAATAGAGCTAAACATATAAATACTTTAAATTATTGCTTTACTTCAAGTCTGACCTTGATATTAACTGCTCTCATTTAAGATATTACCTCTTTTGGCTGCCAAATCATCCTCTTATTGTCTAGTAAGCTCACTCAGACAGGAAGCCAAATACCTCTGCTTTCTGTCCTTATTCCTGTTGTCAGTGTATTTGTTATTAAAGTTTATTTGCACAGTTGTTGATTCTTACTTCTGTTTGCCGAGAAAGCTGATTTTGCAGCAGATCCACAGACAGGAGATTAAACAAAGAAACAAACTATACTAAGAATCAGAACTCCCCTTACATTAAAATTCTCAGTTCGAAATATTCCCTTTTTTTCCCAAAACCTAGCAGTTTACCTTTTCTTGAAGAGCTCAAATAGTTGCAGTGCATCTTGAATGTGTAAGATTTGGTCTACATTCCATAGTTACTGGAGAGCAACTCATGACAGGACAGTGTGGTATAAAATGCTTTACAAAGATTGAGCTGGCAGGTATCAGGAGGGATTCAGAAGGGAGTCAGGGACCGAGACTGCAGCTAGCAACCTGCCGCAGTATCGCAGATGCAGGGTGTTCTCACTTGGGGAGGGGCAGAGATTGCAGAAGGGTGCTTTTGAAAAGTAATGTGAAGCAAAAATCTTTCTAAGGTCTGACAGGTTAAGAGTTCAGGTGAAGAGGGAAAGGGAAGAACCATGGGTTTCTCTGTTTTAAGGATGGGTGACCAAAGAAAGAAACAGAGATGGGAGAGTTGATTTGGGCAGGTGACATGGAAAGTGGTGTAGAGTCCTGGATAAGAGAAGAGGAAGATGATTAATTCGATTAGAAACATGTTTCATGTAATGGTAGTACATCTGCATCTTGTATTTTACATACCAGAACAACATTCTTTGAGTTGAAAATTATATTCTAAAAATGTGGACTTACTCTTAAATTGTTTCTTCTAAATAATTTCCAAGTCATAAAAAATGAGTCATAAATTCAAAAAGTAGGACATACAACTTAGTCCTATAAAAAAACAGAGAATGCTTTTTAAATATCCAAAAGTATTGAGACATCACATATTTCTCTAGAAATGACATATTTAAAGAACAATCCCTCAAATACTCCACTGTCTGAAAAATAGTCCTTTCAAAATATGTGCTCTGTCTAGTGAAAAACCTAATGAATATGAATGTATCAGTGGATAGCTAGTTTTAAAGTTTATAAAACTGATCAAAAGTAAAAATGTGAATTATGGAGCTGTCCATATATTTGTGACAGTTACTCAAGAAAACTCTAAGGGAGTGAGATCCAACACAGAAAACCAAAGGGTCTAGGAATGTATCTTACATTACAACTATATTTAAGGTGTGGGAGAGAAGAGAGCAATCCAAGGTAGAAGGTTGGTCATGTCATTGAAACAAGAATAAAGGGTGGACTGTGGTTGTAGATGCAATAGAATAGCAGGGGAGAGGTAGAAAAAGTTGCTGAGTATGTGTGTATTTTAGTGGAAAAGCCAATGGTAGAAGAGTATGGAAACTGCTAAAATAACAAAACTGGATACATGCATAAAGAAACAATGTTATACAGATGGGCTTATACCTACAATTTACAACACTGGTTTGGTTCACAAATGCAGGTAAGCCCTCACCTTGCATATTAGCCCTTACCTTCATTCTGCAGCCTGACAGTGTATCTAGTTTGCTTAAATTCTCAGTACAGCTGACCATGTATCATTGTGCCAATCACAATTGAGGAACCTTTCTTTATTTGCCAGGTATTGTTTGAGTGTGAAAAAATGTTCAAGTGACGCAAGTAGCTTTTCTGTGGCCATACTGTTTACAAAGCTATGGTTGGATAAGGTCCAGTAATACCTTTAGGATGAGCCCAGACATAAATAAAAAAGCAATTTGTATCATGAAAGAAACTTCTAGAAAAATCACATGATTTCATAGTTTGACCATAGAAATCAGAGCCCAGACCATTTCTAGTGGAAAAAAAAAAATTCAGGCCAAAGGAAGTCAAATGACTGCCTGGGCTCACCAGACTAGTTATTGGCAGAGCTAGAAACAGTAGGTAGTTAAGTGTGATTCTTGTTCCTAGTGCCCTGCTCATTTTAGGAGCCATCCTGCCTTCACATGAACTCACAAAACTCCCAGATGCCAACAACTTTAGCTCTGACTTACTCTGAAAGTATCTTTTTTCTGTATAAACCAATCTGGTTAGAACATGCAAGCACATTTTGTGTCTGAAACATTCTGAAATTAACATTTTCTACTATTCCAAGTCTTAGTAAGCAAAATTTTACTCAAATATTTAATATCAGGTGTTTAAAACAAATTAGTTCAGTTGAACAACTTCCCAGATTTTATCTGCCTGTTGTTCAGTTTCACAGGTTAGAAACTAGACAACACTTTTCCTTTCCCGTGAGGACTTTGAAATGGTTTTAATGATTGATACAATTTGCATACAAGAATGAGTTTATTTTTGAATACTCATCATTTTGCAGTGAGAGCATAAGTAACATTAGCTCACGTTTTTGTTAGGTAAAGCCAGTTAACATTCTCTCTCTTCCCCTTTCCATCTCTGTCCTTGACAATTAAAATAACTCTCCAAAGACACTGAAAACACAAGATACCTTTTTTATGCTGCTGTCTCTAAACCGTGTCACTATGTCATCCCATGTAAAGAAACTTGTTGTTAATGGTAGGAACAATATCTGATGTGAGTTTGTCTGGTTTTCATCCATATTTATGGTTTAGATTTCACCTTATTTTTCATGAGACTATTTCTTATTAGTTCAAGCTAACATTTAACAACACCTTAGCAAAACAACCAAAGTTGATTCAGTACACACAAACACCAAACACACTCTACAATCCTTTTGCAGATGTCAGATACCTGCAGATAATGGTCACCCAATGCTCACTATATTCTTGAAATTTCATCTGTCAGGCCTATTAGAATAGAGGGAAAACCCATGTAAGTGTTACAATATAGTAACAGAGGAGGCAGTTTAGAATAAGAGCTAATTTATTTTCTAATTATTTTTCAGAACTTCTAAGAGTTTTCTGCAGTTCACTGCTTAGTGGTTATGAGGTTATACAGGCCAGGAGAACATGCAAAAGAATCTGACTAGCCAGGTAGGTTCTGGCAAATACCATACTTCAAGAGCTTCAGGAAGGTCTTGGGAGGTGGACAGGTGGGAGGGGCAAAGTTATTATACTTCAGGCTGGAGTCCAGGAAGTCAGAACGAGTTGGAAAGATTATGGTGAACAGGTGATACTTTGTCCTTCTTGCTGTATGTGCCATCACAGGTCCCTGATTGTTTACTGCTACCAGAAGGGGGCCAGAGTCTGCCTGGGAATTCCGCCTCTCACTGAGGTGCAGTGTAGGGAAGCCCTGACAGTCCTGAGTCTTTTTATCTTGTAATGCAAGTGCCTGATTTATGCTTTGATTACTGAGGCATCCACTTCAAAAACGCTATCTCACATTGCCAGCCATAGACTAGATAAATAGCCAGGACACCTTCCCCTAAGGCTCGTCTGATTTAGAAATCTTGGTTGCTTTTGATAGATAATTGACCCATTGAGCCACTTGTCTTTTCCCTTTCTTGCACTTTAAATTCCCATTCTTATGTTTTAAATTCACAAATAAGGAGTGAGCATGTGTAAGCCCTAGGGCCCCACCCTTGAACCAGTAAAAATAGAACTCATGCCCCAGTGTTTGTGGTCTCTGCTTTCTCTCTGTCTCTCTGTCTCTCTCTCTCTCTCTCTCTCTCTCACCTTTCCCTTCCTCCCTCCCTCCTTTCTCTCCTTCCCTGTGGCCTCGTTGTGACCCCGGGTATGTATAATTTCCAGGTCTTGTAAGTAATAAACCTCTATATTTTCAGTTTCCTGATGGTTATTGCTGAAGGGCACTTTGCAATCATAAGAACTGCGAAGGTCAGTTCAACCACATTAGTTATTGATAGTCTGAGACCAACACAAAACACAGAGGAACCAGGTTCATGTGGTACACAGAAATTTTGCCATTTTAGATCACACATTTACCTATTTCAAACTATGCTCATAGCCTTGAAAGGAACTTACTGATGGTATATACAGATCATACTCTTGATATGCTAATTAAAGCTAACAAGATTTAAATATGTGATATGTATAAATATTATGAGGGAATAGAAATAATAAAATGACAGTAGTTGGTAGGGTGAGTCCATCATTTCACAAGCAATGTTATCTTGGGCAGGTTGATCTCATTTTCTTTACCTATGACAATATTTAAAGCCATACAATATACAAAACAGTAATCAAACTAAAACACTAATCCCTGGGCCAGTGCCAGTATTTGTTATAAATTACTCAATTAACTCACTTACTGTTTTGTTAGCCAACAAACACTTACTGAAGACCCTACTATGGGCCATGCTGGATTCCAGGTTCTGGTAGTAGGGTGGTAAGTGTAAGATAAATTCTAGCCGGAATAAGCAGGCAAAGAGAGGCAACAAACGGCCAGGTAATTTATTTAAATACCCCCGGGTGAGGTTCCCTGGCCTTCTTGCCGGAGGCCAGAGAAGTCACGCCCGGTTAGGGAGGTGGGGTGCTTATAAGAGATTAGGAGGGGGAGGAGTGGGCAAACTATCTTAGGGGGGTGTTGAGAGGTATGATTGGCTAAAGGTGACATAATAGTCAACTAGAAACTTTTTTCCTTCCAAGAGGGAGGAGGCTGACATCCGGGTCTTAGTTGGCGCATCAGGATGGAATTCAGGGAGAGCTGTCCCCTTTCCATATATGGCACGGACTTTGGGGTCTGGTCTGCTCT